>NC_134171.1:8799252-8971786 GCF_964188355.1 Buteo buteo
CTGCAGACCCTTGGCAAGGGTACAGAGTTCCTTCGCGAGCTACTGAATAGCTCCAGCTGTGCAGAGCTTGAAATGTATCTTGAAAGCACTGAAAGACAGCTGTCCTGCTCCACTGCCCCACTTGCCTGGCTGAGAGAGGATAAGGACGTTTTTAATTGTAAGTTTATGCTGGCCTTTGGGTTCTTCCCCTGCCAATTCTCCCTTTTCCTGGTGCAATAACATAAAAGGAAGACCTTCTCCATGGGACAGCCAGAAGGTACGGTGTGACACAAGTCAGCCCAGAGTAGGATGAATGGTACTGCAGATTTGATCGAGGTCCTGTTGTTGGTGGAGGGAGCGATTGCTTCCAGAGGCATGCTTTGCATTATGGCAGGGTTTTGATATTCATCCAGTTTAGCCAATTATATGGATCCTCTGTTGTTCTGCTCCACCAGGGAGATAAGATGAAACTTTTTTTGTACTGTGTTCGCAATGAAGTTAGCAAGGTGGGAGAAAAAGGAGAGTGCACTACAGAGCTTTATGTCCCAGTGGAGAAAGGTCTCCTACCTCCTGCAAAGATGTCAGGATCATTTAACAGGGAAGACATCGTAGAAGTTGTGGCTGTGCCTCCACTATACCAGGAAAAGCCCAGAGATATCTTTGCAATGCTTTTCAGAGTGTGCTCAGCTCTGCATGAAATGCTGTCAGCAGGATTAACCATATACTTACATTAAATATAAGCTCAGTTGCTGAGAGGCTAAATTAAGGCTTAACACTTTCTCAGTCAAGTGGCAAATATATTGGCCACCAGTTAGGTTTTTCTTATCCTGACTGTTCAGCTGCTTCTGACTGAGTGGGCACAGCTCCCGCTATCACTGCCAAACCACCACACAGCCCCACAGTGCAACAAGTTGTTTGCCTCTGCTCTTCCTACTGGGACACTGTTGAGAAACCTCAGTGGTCTGATGGTTAGAAGTCTTCTTCCATACTTCCAATTTCCATACTGTTTTCTTCTTGTGCCAATGTTGTTTCAAATAGCTCTTCTTCCTTCAGGTGTTTCCCTGAAACGTTTTGTCCAGGTGAGTGGATGTGTGGGCATGTGTGTATGTATGTCCACACACACTGTGAAAACTTTGATTTATTTCTGTAAAGAACTGTGAGCCTTCCTTTCTCTACATTAAACAAAGCTGATGAATGTCTGCCCCGTTAGTCCTTTCCTTCCTGTTTTAGAAGTCAATGAAAAGTTGTCTGTAGGGATAAACCATGTTTTGGTGACTCAGTGCCTTAGATAGCCCTTGTTAGGGCACGCAGCTATTCCACAGTGGGGAGTCACTGCCTTGTTGCCGGGACCCAAGCGGGACAATCTGGATAGCTCCAAAGGATTGCCAGGAGAGTCACTCTGGAATGACTACAGTGACTCAAATGCCTTGTTTTACCCAGACTGAGGTGGGAAGTTTTGGTCCTGTGATACATTATCATCTAGAACCAATTTTTCCAGCAAGGAAAAAGAAAGTGTCAGTGTCAACAGCCGCCCCCCCCCAAACAGCTATTATTTCCCCAAAACACAACAAAAGGATTTTTCTTTCTTTTTCTTCTTGCTGAACCTCAGGATGAAGGTAAATGTGTTGTTGCACCCAAGGCTATCCTTTGAGGTGACATGTAAGGTCAAAACTAGGGTTTGTTTTGGGACAGCAGGTAGATGGAGGGGTCATGGGACGGGGGGGATGTACTAAACTAAAAGTGGAGTTGCTGAAAGATAAAATAGGGAGTTGAAAGGAATCCTGGGGAATGGGCCGGTTTAATTAGAATTCTAGTGGGGTTAGAAAAAAAATGCATCAACATGTTGTTCCTTAAGCATTGGGACTTAGGGAATATTTCTTGGGCTTCCTGTGGCTCCCTTCCATGTGGATTCTCTCATGTTGAATAACTATGCTGAGCTCACATTATGACCTTTCCCACTAACTTAGTCTCTGTCCTGTACCCCACTGCTAATACTCCTCAATATTTTAAAACATAATACTGTGATGCCTTTCCCTTTCCATCAAACTGCATTGAAATCAGCCAACAGTCTGTATAACTATTAAACGGGGGATAAGCCTGACAGACAAACAACTACAGCACAGCTGCATAATCCTCATTTCCTCAGGAAATGAAGCAAAATATTACAAACAGTGTCCATGTATTAAAGCTATGTAATATTTTAATAAGAAGGATATAGATGTTCCCCCGTTGAGACCTTACTTGGCTTTTAGGCTGGCCTTTTTGTCTTCTTTCACCTTCCTCTGAAGATTAAGAGCTTGATTGCAGCTGGAGATGGGAAGCATAGATTGCCTAAAAGTGTCAAGCTATACCAAACCAAGCCTGAGGGTCATATACACCTGGTTAAACTCACTGCCAGGTGCTGAGTCTGGGAGGAATTTCTTGCCTTCCTTTGCAGAGTGGAGGATTGTCCCCTTCCTAGCCTCATCTGTGTGTTTTTATTTAGGGAATTCCCTGATGTTGCTGTGGTTCAACACATCTGTCTTCTTCCCCTGTGCGTGCTGTTGCTCCAGAGACTTGAAGAAACTCCAACATTGAAGCTCTGGCATTTTTTGGTACGTATTGGTATGGACCTTATGGAACTACTGTGTATTGCAAGATCACCTGCAGCAGCAGGAAGGGGGATTTGGTGCCTCGGATGGTCCCTTCTGCGGCAAAATTCTTATGAGTTTTTGCTGCGGGATTTACAATGGTGCCTATGGCTTGTCTCTTCACTCTTTAAACTGAATGATGACAACACGTGGGCTCAAACAGTCTTCCTCAGAAAGTGCCAGGGACCTTCCTCAGTTGGTAATGTAAATCAGGTGACTCTGATTTTTGGGGAGAAGAGATTTTAGCTGCATAAATTAATTATGAGGATTAAATTAATTCTATTTTGATTTTTTAATTGAATTTTGTTGCCTCATGAAACCAGCTCCACATCTTTTGAGATGCATTTGGTTGTATGCTACTATTTACTAATATTCTTGTTAATGATTTAAATTGCAGCTATGCTCAAGAAGTTTGAGATGCTTTCTAGAAATAGAGGCAGGTCCTGCATTAAAAGCCTTATTCTGAAATAGATGAGGTGGAGAGGAAAAGAGCACAACGTATAAACATATTATTGAGATATAAATAGCAGTATTAGCAGTGTCATGGTAGATCATGGGAGCTCAACAGCATCATCAAACACAGGTGATGCTTTTAATCCATTTGATGCTTTAGTAGGAACCAGACCAGCATTTGACACTTTAGGTCTTGCATGATGAGGCACATGGACCTGCTGTTGGCATACAGAGAAGTATGATAATAATACAGCTGGTATCTTATTGTTGGTTACCTGTTTTGTAGGAGCTGCCGTGACATTGACTACCATCTCTTTGGTTGCACAAAGATAAGACTCTTGTGTCCTTGGCAGGCTACAGACAACTTATTTGCTGAGCAAAGTTATAATCTAACTATTTTTAGCACAAATGAAGCAGTCAAACCTCTCAGCAAGTTATCTAAAACCTCTATTTTTATGGTAACAGTTCACCATTCCAGTCTGTGGAAGATGGAAACCAAAATTTTGTCACTAAATACAACATTCATCAGACTTGCTGAAATGTCGGAATAGCATTTTCCGGCATCAGATGATGGGCAGCCAGCAAATATAGTGACTTGCTGAGCAGTCATAACTTTGAAATTAAATCAAGCTGGGTTAAGGGAGCTAATACCTTATCTGGGAAACCCAGACCACATGTCCACCTCGCATAGTAATGTGACAGTGTGCACTCACAGCCTCTTCCTTTCCCCTAAGGGGGGCAATACACACTGTTACTGGCCCTGTAGGACCCTTAAAACAGAGGGGAGAGGATTCGACTCATCTGTTTTAGTCACTAAACCTTAAACTTGACCCTTCTCAGTTCATATGCACGAACCAAGGTGCATATGGTGGCAGCATAGTCATCTTCTCTATCTAAGAGACACACGGATGGGTCAGCGTTTAGAGGAAAGGGGGGACATAGGTACCTCAGGTAGGAGACTGAAGTTTGGTGGGATGCAGCTGGGGTTGGTTTCTGAAGACTCTTCAAAGCCAGTGGAGAGAAATTCAGTTCTCCAGAGCTTCTTCAGGGGTGTAGCCTAAATTAGGTGCTCTGAAACACTCTCTGGAAGACACTTCCCTCTCCAGTGGCTGTAGATGGTGTCTGAGGAGCTCAGCCTATTCACCTGGCCACCCAGATTTAGAGGACAGCAGGGACCATGAACATCCCCCAGAGGAGGTAACCTGGAGCGTGTCCAGGGTCACAAGGCAGTTCATGGCTGGGCTTCATGGCAGCCTTGGTTCTCTCCCACAGTGTGCGTATGTTACAGACAGCAGCCTAATCAAAGATCTTCTAGTGGAAACCACTGGACATTTAGCAGAGACAAACTGGAAATTAATAGCCTCCCCATAGAGATGAATGCCCTCCATTTAGTGGGAGGGCAGTATATAAGAGAACTTCTACCTCATTTATAAGCTCCAACAAGCATTATTCATGTCAGAGTAAGACTAAGAAATTGTGAAGGAGTCCAAATAAAAGATAAATGTCTTCAATCTTTAAATTCACCCATAGGCTATATCTCAGCTTTTTTTTTGAGGTCTCACATGCCTGAAAGCTTGCCCACATTTTTCCATGCCTCTTAATCATTTGGACTAATAAAAGTATTATCTCTTTCTATAAACCACGGTTTTCATGTACGCTGAGACCATCAGAGCCACAACGTTACTGATCCATCTGTATAACTCCTCTGCTCATTGAAGTAACCAGTGATTGGGGTTTGGTCCTTTACAAAAGCTCTTTCCAATCTCTGGATTTGTAATCCCCTTGACCACAGAGGAAGGACTGGCAAGAGCCAAAACCCACACCCTTGTAGAGGCAGAACAAGCTTTTGTCACTGTACTCACCTCTTTAACTACACAAGAAAATGGTATGGGACATACAGAGATATGAGTGTCATCAGTACAGCTTAAATACATGTAGGTGTAGAAACAAGCTCTAACAAAGAGTTGGAAGGTATTAGGAAATTCAAGTGATTTGGCACTACTCATTCCCAGCTCACTGGAGCTTCCTGAACTAAACCAGTAGAAAATAAGTAATTCCATGTGATTCAGTACAGACAGGAAGCAAAAGTTAAGATCTAGGTCTGGAACTAACTTAATACAAAGGCACAATGTTCTGTCCAGAACGGACCTGCTTTGAAATTTGAAGGCAAAACGTAAACTTCTCAAATTTGGAAGCTTCATGTCTGATGATTTATATCTATATATGGGTTTGGGGTTTTTGGTTGTTTTTTGTATATTTGTTTGGTTTGGTTTTTGGTTTTTGGTTTGTTTGTTGTTTTTTTTTTTTTTAATGTTGGATCACAATGATATTACCAAAGTCTTGATTTATCTTGATAATTTTGGAGAATCCTAGAGATCCAATCTGGTTCAGAGCTCTTAGTACTTCACAAACCAGCATGAAAACACTGTCCCAGTACTGAAGCCCAAGACAAGCAGTGCTGCTCAAAGCCTGGGAGGTGGAGGAGACAGGGAGACACACTACATCGATGTCCAGGCATGAAGATAACCAGACTGTCTAGCAGGTCTAGTGGAGCATCTCTGGCTGAACACACAACAGCCTGCTCCACTCTGCACCCACGCACTCTTTGAAACTTTACAAATCTGAGCAGCTTTGCTGGCCTTTCCTTCTCTCAGGCTACCTGCTACCTCTTCAGAGTAATGGGACCTCAGGTTCACCTAATCCAGGAACCCCCAATGTTTTCTAGTCAATGTAACTGCTACCATAACTATATAAATGGGAACCAAAGCAAAGACAGGCTGAAGGTGAGATCCAGACAAAGAACAAGTCCATTTTCAGCGTGGGATGATTCAGCATTTTGCATTCTCCACTATTCCACTTGCTGAGGTGTTTTTATCAGGTGGCTTCACACTGTACTTATTTGGTGGAAACACAGGAAAGCTGGAAAGTATGTCTCATGTTCTGAGATGGCAGCAAGTTCTCTGTGCAGTGCCTCCATAACCACCTCTTCCAAGATGCCAGAAAATCATGACCTCATGACAAACTTTGTCAAGTATGCAGTTAGCCAGGAGCCAGTAATAGTAGTGGTATCTAAACCACCGAAAAAGAACAATTCAAGACAGGGAGAACTAATATTGCTTGAGAAGAACTCAAATTAAGCCAATTCATAAACCTAGACATTCTTATTAAACTGCCTAAACTAACACATCTTGCTATTTCTAGCATTCCAGTACAGTATATATATCCTAAACCACAAAGCATAAAGGATGGGGTTTCTAACCTCATTGGCAGCATGTTTTTTATAACACCATACAGTTCATAAAAAGCTTGGCATGCATTGCTGGATTCATTTATATCCATTAGAGAAGACCAGATGAGCTTGACAGTTTTATTTTCACTTGAAGATCGGTCGGTACTGCAGGCTGGCCTGATGGCATCAGGCCCCAGTGACAACTGAAATATTGCTCACAGAGAGGAATCAGAACGACCATTGACCATAATGGGCTGGAAACAATGGTGTAAAATTGCATGGAATTTGCATGGAAAGAATGTGCAAACTAAAGCTACAACTTATCTGTTGGCCCAGAGGGGATAAAGGACAATGCTCCCACACAATTTTCAGCGACCTTTGGATTAAGCTTTGAAAATAAGGGTCCTGCTTGTCCTCCCAGGAACTCCAGTGAAAAATCTTCAAACCCCAGTGACAGTCCTGGTTTGCACCCATGAAGCCGAGCAGCAAATCCTCTTTGTTCTTTTCCTTCCGACTGCAGCCCCCGTCCTATATAGCTCCAAATAGAAACTGCATTAAGTGCTGGATCGTTCAGTTGAGTTTGTTGCTCTTATCCACAATTTAATTCTGAGGCATTCAGAAATCTAAGTGCCTCCTGATATGCTGGAATAGAAAGAAGAATGCAAAATCAACTTTATTAGTTAATGCAGTTTCCATGGGAAGAGAGTACTACGTTTCTGGGAAGAAATTTCTAAACCAATTTCTAAAAGGATGCATTAGAAAAGTGACTTTAAAGACATTTTTAAAGAGACAAGATCTTGACGCTGTGCTTCCACTGGGTCATGCCTTGTATTTCTCCAGGCATCCCCACTGATTTCAGTGGGAGTTTGTGGAGTAAGTTCTCTTTAATGTAAATATCAGAACCTGGGAATTTAGGCTCAATCTGTGGTCGTTAGGTTTGTTATTAACATCAAGAAGACTCTTTATGCTAGACCGGGACCTTTATTAGATATGGAGTTAAGCTTTCCTCTCTAATTTTAGAAACTTCTGTTCTCCATTCTCATTCCAAGAGAACAGCATTAAATAAATGGATTTTGCATGACAGAGCTGCTGATGAACAGGCTCTACAGTCAGGTTAGAAACAGAAAATAAATCAGATTCTGAGATTATATAAATGCACATCATTGAGATGGAGTCAATGGAGATATACCAATTTTGGCTCACTGCAGTTCTGGCCCAATGATTGTCATTTTCTTAGGATAGGTGGTTTCCTGTGATAAAATGACTATGAGCTATCTGTCTGCTGACTTCACCAGTTTCTGGATTCTGTCTTCTCTCTTGAAAAAATATACATTTCAGGTAGATTTTAATACTTTGGATATTATAGGACTGCTGTGATTGTGTTTGTAAGGGAATTCATGAGCTCATATAGTCCATTGCCAGGAAAGAATCAATCCTACATAAAATAGGCCTAATGTTTATCTAATCAGTTTTTAAAGATTTCCTTTACTGCAGATTCCACAGCAATGCTGAGATGAGTATTAATAAGTGTAGTTACCTTGTAGATGTTGAGTGAGGTGGGATTATGTCTTTAAAAATTATGAATCTTCCTGAGGTTTTGGCCACTCTTAAAGTTCTCATCAATTTGCAGGTTTCAGTCTGGCTTTCCCAAAAGCATCATACGTCCTCAATCCATACTCATTATCTTGATAATTTTGCTATTGCTCTCCTAGAGTTTTTCTCCCATAGTCCTCCCACAAAACCACAGGCAAATTCTCTTTTGCCTTTGATCACAGTATGTTGATTAGCAGGCAGGATAGGGCCTAAAATCTTTGTAGCAGTGAGTTAAAAAACAACAAAACAAAAATAAGGCCAGAGAAACTCACTCCAGAATGACTGCACAGGCTACAGAGACTGTCATGATGTGTACGAAGTTCATGGCAAAGGCATTTACAGGTCCTGGAGTCTTAGGGGGCATGAGAGGAAAGCAGGCACTCAGCCTACCTGAATGCTTTTATAAATCTTATCCGTGTCTATATGCACCTGGATACTTCAAGAAAACTGTCTGTCAGGAAGGGATATTTGACTGCAGTGGGCAGTGGATTGAGAAGAAGAGGTAAACTTTTGGGTTTTTTCCACTCCTGCTCTGTCATTCTGCTCCTTTGTAAAGTTTTTGTACCCCAAAAAGTTCAGTCACCATAGGGGTCTGGTGAGCTAAAGTGGCTGAAAATTAGAGATACTCTAAAATAAAAGCATTTTTCAGGCATTCACAGACAAAACTAAACTGGGAGGTAAGGACTGAGATTATACTGGAAAAAACAAGACTGAGCCAGCATCGCTTCTGGAACAAATTTTGGGCAGTCCCACCAACCTACAGGGAGCCCCATGACTGTCAACAGCTCGGGTCTAGCCAGGGCATATTGAAACATTGGCAGGGAAGATCCAGTCTGCACCTCACTGGCAGTGCTAGGCACTTCAGAAGATTAGCATCAAAGGCACATCTTCCCATGGTTTTCCTTTGAATTAAGAACTGTGATTGTTCTCGTTGTAATCTGTGTTTTTACAAAGCTGCCTCTCCCCAAAGAGCCCTAAAATATTTTGCAAGCCAAAGGCCTCATTCGGATCTGTCTTATATTGGTATAAATGAAAAATACCCCGACGGTGGATCAGAATCAAGCCCTTTGTGTAAACAGCATTCTTGAAACTCAGCCTTCTCTTGGGCAGAAATCAATCAGCATGCTTGTTTGGCTTTAACACTCCTGTCATAAGCAATAAACTTACTGCAGTGGGAACTGAGAGTGTGCATCCAGTAATGACTTCACGTTTGATGCTCTAGGGTTGACTAGACTGATGGATAAAATTCCTCAGGACAGGAATGGCCTCATAGAGGAGGTCAGAAATTGCAAACATCACAAATGCAGTATAGCAAGGGGATGTCAATGCTAGGATCTCTCCCCAATTTTAGTGCAGATGACCTCGTTAAGTCACACCTTGCTGTAGAGGTAATCAGGCAGTTTGATTTGCAGATGCCTGTGCATTTTCTCAGAGAGGTGCAGGCCCCAGTATCCAAAACTTATATCTCCTGACAATAGACTTTCATTTTCACAGGTCTTTTTAGAGCAGCTCACAAGTCCAGAGGTTGTATTGACATGCAGTTTGAAAATCCTTGGCTTAAATCACCAGCCTGTAGCACAGCTGAGGCTTCCAAGTACTGCTGTGATGAAGAACAGATAAATAACTTGTATGGGGAAAGGAGAGGAACCGTCGCTAACCAAGTGACATGGCTTCTACTGAGCTTCCAAACATTGGCTTTCACCAGTGCATGCATTTGCCTCCATGGTTTCAGCATGCTGCCACTTTAAAAGCCATTTGGGGGCAGGGACAGTATTTCATTGAGTTTTCTCTATAGACAACTGCAAATGAAAAAAAGGTGGGGAGGAGGCAACAGAAACAGGTAGCACCCTTTTTCCTCTCTCCCTGCCTATTTAACTCCACATAAGCCTTAAATTTCTCAGTACAAACCTCTTCCCATAGGATATCCCAGGGCAAAATGTCTCATTTTTAATTTATTGGCATTTCTCAGCTAAGGTAGGAAAAAAGCAAAAGTGCACGTGTGTGTGTAGGGGGATTTGAAAACAAAATAAATAACCTGAGGCAACTCTGGAGAACAAAATAAACAAACAAATAAATAAACATTTACCTGGTTTTGCTTTCAAGGCGGGAGCATTGCCAAGGAGAGCAAGTTTGCTCACGGTTCTGGGGGATGTTCCTGGGTTTTGCGCTACAGAAACGCAGCACATGGAAAGCATTGAGACAAGCAGGGTCCCACCCTGGGTCCACATTCTTCTTCCCCTGTAAACCCTCCAATTAAAATGCCCCTACCTTGAAAGCACAGAGCTCATTTTGAGGTCCTCAGTGGAGAGCTCAGATCTCCCTTTGCCTTCTCCCCAGAAGGGTTGCTTTAAATAAATAATGATGTGCTGTAAATAAATCCAGGATTGTTTTCCCTGGAAAGATTTCTGAGGAGCCTGGGCAAAAGCAGAATGAATGTGGAGGAGTGTTTCAAACCAGAAGGAAAAGATATGCAGAGTTTTTAGCTAACTTGCACCACTAAATCAAAGGGACAGATCCAAAAGGCCCAGCAAAATCTCTCCTTGTAGGTGTTACTCCCACCAGCTGCTTCATTCGTAGCCTTCCCTCCCGACGCCTGAGTACGCCCTGCTACATGAGAATACACCCGGAGCTGTCGGGGCTTGCGTTCGCTTAATAGCATCGATTGTTTTTAATTATCTGGCTGCAGTTAGGCAGCTCTGCCTTAGTGTCAGACAGTCCCCGGAGAGGCAGGGCTGACGCCTCGCAGCCCAGTCAGCTGAAGCCGCATTCCCCCGGTGCTGGTGGCAATGACACAGCTACCAGAGGAACTAATACCGAGCGGCATCTGAAAGCAATAAAGCAAATGAAAACTGCGGGGAAGCGTAAGCTGCAGGCATCCGGGTGGGAGCAGCCGATGCGTTTGGTTATATGGAGAGAATTCATTAGCAGCCATTTTTATCCTGAAAGACATCCCGGTCTCGGAGATAAGGTTCCTGTTGAGATATTTCCTTGTCATTTGTAGCTTTTGATCTCTAATTTTCATCTTCATTTCTATTCGATTGCTCTCAGATGCTAGATTCCTCTCTTCCCTCTCTTACCAAATGACTTTGCAGTAGCAAGCTGCTTGGGGACTCAGAGTTTCTACCACTACACAGCCACTAGAGTTTCTACTCCAAATATCTCAGTTCCTGTAGCAAAAGGACATGTATTTTCTACCTGCCAATACACAGTCATTTCTCAGCACAGGTTGGCAGGGCAGAGACTCATGAGACACCATGGAAATGTCCATCCCATGAGGGCATCAGGATCAGTACCGATTCCCATAGTAAAACTGCCTGAAAGGCAGACCCTGGCAATGTGCTTAAGCTCAGATTGCTTAAACTTAACTCAGAAAAGCCTCTTTGGTTGATTTTAACTACAGATGCATCATGCTTTCGATTTCACTGAGAGCACCCCATAAGCCTTCCTTGGAGTCTGATTCACAGGAGAATTGCAACCTGTACATATTTAATACAAGTGGACACACAGGCTTCTGAAATGCAAGGGTATCAGAGCCTGCAGCCCATTATTTTCAGAAAGTCCATCAAACAATGGCAGGCAGATGGAGCAATAGCAGTGAAAAATCTGGAACAACCCCGAAAATTGATATCTTGTGAGTACAAATAAGATTGCAGCAAGCTATTGTTTGGCTTTAGACCCAAATTAGTTTTGCATACTTTTGTAGTTCAAGTAAAGAGAATGAATACAGCTCGTCTTACTTCTCTGAACACAAAACCCCCTCTGATGGTTCGCCCAATTTAATGGTCAGGGAGGCATATCTCATACTGTGCAGAGTATAAATGCATTCCCCTTCAGCTTTTTGCAAGTTCCCCGAGGCTACCATTATCATGAGCTAGAAGCCAGCTTAATTTCTATTGTTAGGAAAAGGTCTGATCTCTGACTTCAGAAAAGTGGCTTCTCCAGCCCGGAGGACATTGGTGTCCCTAATGTTTGGCCAAGGATGTTGAAGGTAGATGTCTCTTCTGTGATGCCACTGTCACTTCGCTGCATTGAGCCTCAGAGAAGCCAGTAGCAGACTGGAAGTGCCTAACCCAGGAGATGCTCAAAAGGAATTTGTATTCAAGGGCGTTTGAAGCCTTGGGAAGGATACCAAACCCCTCTCTTTGGAGCAGGATTTAACACAGATTGAAAATCTTCCATGCACTTCAAGGTTTTCTGCTTCATTCCCAGGGATGCTTTGCAAGCATGTCAACCCTAATTAAATCATTCCAAATAATTACATTGTTTTTGAAAACTATCTGTCAAATATATACATATATATATATAATTTGTAACTTACATGATCACAGTAATACATCAAGTTCCTGAAAGTCATTGAGTCCTGCACCAAATTGCCTTCAGTCTAAATTGTTTTATTCTGTTCAATTGGGTTATAAAACCTTGGCCACCTAGTGAATCTGGTAGTGGCTATAAATCTCTGCAGCTGGGAAACTGGAAGGCAGCCCTGCCTACCTTACAATGAGAAGAAACCCTGCTTCCCATTCCAATTCAGCAGTGCCTGCAGAGTATAAAGACCTTTCTGAGCAAAATCCTTCAAAAATAGTAATAAAGAACTGAGGGGAGCCCAGGGAAGAACACATAATTATAGATGTTATTTGGAGGGCTCTGCTGTATTTTGAAGGACATTTTGAAAGCCACGGCAGTGATGGGATAGGATTTTTGCTCTGCAAGAGTTTGCAGGCGCCCTGCTGCAAGGCGTATTGACAGGACACATGCAAAATCACCATACCACTGCCGAGCTATATCACTTTGTTGTACCCACTGCTTGTAAGACCCTTAGAAACCCAGTGAACTACCGTGAATGTTGCTGAACATCCATTTCCCAAGGCTATTGAAATAGGAATTTTTTTTTTTTTTTGGTGAATGGCCAATGAATAAAACAATCCTGACGGAAGAAAACCAGCCAATTCCTGGCTTCTGTGTTAGGACTGAATAAAGAGGATCAGCTCACACAGTAGGTGAAAAGGATACAACATACTTGTGATAAACTGGTTGCCTTTTATCCCATTTTCTATTAACTTCCATGTTTTCAGTTTCCCTTCCTTCAAAAAATTATTATAAAGCCTTGTATAACATTGAGGTCAAACTAATGGCTCTGTAGTTGCCCAGAACATCTCGTCCTCTCCCTGCTTTTCTCATTTAACCATGGAGCCCAAATCCTATTTTCCAGTTACATGAGCTATCCATGACTGAATGAATGCATCATTGCTACTCAACTAGCCAATTCACATCCTTCTTCTTCCAGAATTTGGGGACAGAGACTATCTGTCCCCAAGTCTCCCTTTCCTCCTATGTGGTCATTCCCATTTCTATAGCCTCATCCTCATTTGCTTTCACTTGCAAATTCTCCCATGTCCTTAAACAAAATGAAGGTGGTGCTACCATGAGCAGCTGAGCCAGTCTAAGGCTGCACAGGCTGCAAGGGGAAGAACCTGCTTCTCTCCTCCCTCACCCCCCCATGGTCCCACTCACTGCTGGCACCAACCTGGGGTACTTGTGGAGCAGTTTCCTGAGCTGATTCAACTTGCTAAAATGGCAGAAAAGCTAACCGCGTGCTTTGCTGGGGTAGTTTGCTGATGGGTTCAGGAGCTGGCACGAGATGTGGGGTGAGGCCGCGTGACTGTGGTGGGGAGGTGGGAAAGCGTAGCAGAGCCTCTGCTTGCTGCCAGATATAAATAATCTCTTAAGCCATCTTGCCCCATCTCACAGAACTGCACCCCGAGGCAAAGCATTTGTTCGGTTTTGGTGCCATATTTTTAATCTCTTTGCTCTCGCTGGGTTGTTCTCTCCTATTCCTCTAGCTGAAAAACCTTCTGGTTTTGATTTTAATTTCCTTTGCAAGGTTTAACTCAGCTTGACAGTTGGCGGTTCTCACAAGCCCTCTATACTTTCTGACCTCTAAGATGTGGCTTCTTTTGCTGGTCAGGTCTGTTTTTCAGCCCTTGTAACCTTTCCCTCTGCCCGCTCCAAATGGCCTGTTTGAAGTGGATCTTGCACTTGGTTCAGCCTGGAGCCTTTGTCTGCAATATTGGTCCCTATCCTGAGCAGGGTACAAGAGCAAAGGGGTTTTGTCCACCCTTGCCTGAAAAGTATTCTGTACATCCTCCACATAACAGTCCTAGAGGTCTTCTCTGAACTGAAGTTACAGATCCCTTTTTTAATATTTTCATTTTATTTAAATGGATTCATCTCATGATCACAGATCCAAAGTCACTATTTTCCCTAGAGATCTCATTGTCTACAAAATCTAATCTAAAATCTCATCATCTTGTATTTGTTCTATAACTGATTAGTGAATGGGTCAGCCCACACTCAGGACTGTATGGGCCTTTCTTGGTAGCATTATTGTGCAGTACATATGTCCAGAATTAAAGCTTCCCATAATGATACAATTCTCACTTGTATATATATTGCTCCCTATGTATATATACACATATATATGTATATAAGAAATAAATCTTCAGCTTACAGTCCAGCCTGGCAACCCATAGGAGATTCCTAGTATGAATCAGCTTGAATGTCTTTAGCTGGCTTACCCTATGCCACTTCGACCCAAATGTGTTTTGCTCTGCCCATGCAGCCTGTTCTTATTTCTTGGCACTCTCTCCTTACCGTACAGCACTACTTCTTCCTCCAGTCTTTGTTTCTATCACTCCTGACCAGCACCTATCCCTCATTTCCTGCATTCCAGATATGATGCTATTCCACCATATTTCCACTATCCTTATAATATCCTGTCTTACATCCTGCATTGGTAGCTCAAGTTCCTGCATTTTATTGCTAATGTCTTTTTAATCAGTAGACAAATGTTGCAATACTTTTTACTGGCCAATATCATTTTTCCACCTGCATTAGACAAAATCTACTTATTATCAAGTTGCCTACTTGATTATTGCTTGCAGCAATAATTTTTCCTGTCCACAGAATCCATTCTACTGTCTCACATCCCAGTACACACCATTTTTTCCCTTAGGCACTGAATCTCCTCTTCGTCTCTGCTGAATCCAGGTGTAAGGATTACATAGATGTCTTCCAAACTCACTCCCTCATTTCTCACGAGAGATTCATACATGCTAGTTTTAATCCTACAATACCACTCTTTTTTCTCAGGTGAAATCAATCCATTGAATTTCTTTTTCATTAGTAATTCCCCATAATCAACTGTCTCAAAACCAACCTTCCTGATAAATATTTGAGGCACTTGCCGACCTCCACATAATAACTTCACCTACCCTTTCCAAATGCTGAAAGTTTCATCCAACACTTATTTCTTTGAATGTCTCTCCCAAGTGGGCATTCTCCCTCGCGTTCTCTGGGGACTTACTTTAGCTTCCAAATCCATGTTGTACTCCCCGGTCTCCTCTCGACCCTGTCCAATGACATGTCAGTCACCTCTTCTTGGGAAGGACCCTCCTGTCTCCTGCCTTTCTGGGACTGGTATGAATCAGCAGTGCTCTTTCTTCTGCCTGCAGACTGGTGGATGAGTGCATACTCACCTACCCCTTCTTCCCTGTATTTTACCCTCTTACCTCTTTGTAGCCTCTTGAGACCCTGGATAGCTCCATTTTACCTTCTTTTCTTGTTGAACTACTTGTTCTTCTCTTTCCTGCTGGTTTCTCCTCCCCTTTCTGCAATGCAGCAGACCTCTTCCTCAGCCCTGTTGCTCCTCTGCTAGTCTTTTCCTCTGCCTTACTTCTTACACTTCTACAAGTCACCGCAATCAACCAGTAGTTTACCTTTCCAGGTGACTTGTCCAGCAGATGTCTGAAAGACCTGAGCTGTCCATGCAAGCTCCATGAATCTCCAGAAAGCCTTCAGTTCCACCACTGAACTCCACTGTTGCCTCCAATGACACCCTTAGGTTTTCTGCCTCCTCTTCTTTGAGGAAAGCAAATACCATGCATAAGTGTCACAATATTTCTAAACTAAGATACATCCAGCATCTTCTGCATTCACTGATCTCACCGTGTCTTTGGGTCACTTCTATTTTTGCTTCATTGACCCCTTATTAATGACAAAGGGACAGATATGCTCAATCCTCTATTAAAAACTCCTTTGCTTATGGCTCCTACCATATGAGAAAAGCACTGCAGGGCAAGGTAACATCACCTGGCATTTTGCATTTAATATGATGTCCCTCCTCCTGGGCTGATGTAGTTGGTCTGAAGTAGCATATCCCTTTATCTAGATCTGACAAAAAAGCATAGCTCAGGACCTACTAGGTGTTGGCCATCAATTCCTTCATGAATAAGGAACCTTGTCACACATTATGTTCATGGACGAAGAGCGTGGAGAGCCTTGCTTTCTCCTCCAACATGTCTGCCATATGGGAATTACTGGCCAAGTCCTCCTTCTGGTAACTGAGAGAACCACGGATCACACTGTGGCTTTTGGAATTAAAATCTGGTTTCATCTATGTAGCTTGAGCAGCAAAGTAACATGCTGCTGGTACCTAAGGGCCTGGGTTGGAGCCACAGTTAGAGTGTTACTAGCAAAGTTTCACCTGAACAGCACAGTTCTGGTCTCTAGATAGCCTAACCTGGGTTTTGGATTCGGTATCTGTAGGATGAGTTACTGTGCAGAGTTTCTAGTGTTTAATAAGGGCTCTACTCACACTGCATCTTCTCCTGTCACTGCTGTCTCTTTCTCCTCCTCAAAAACCTGTTTTCCAAAAACTTGTAGGCGCTTAATATCTCTCAGATGCTCAAAAACTTAGTTAAAATTGGCTACATGGCTGAATAGTTATTTAGGAAAAATGGCAAATACACACACACAGAGCACATACAAATCCCAACTACATTACAAAACCAGGCAAAAAAGTATTAATATGTATTCATCTTTAGCTAAGCACTGACAGCAGGGCAATGTATTATCTTTGCCAGTCTTATTTTCACTTGAATGGTTTTCCTTTTATCCCCTGTGGTGTTTAAGGTCTTCCAAAAGAAATACAAATGATCATTGGAAATGAATAGCTGGTTGTGCATGGGTGTTGAGAGAGTGCTGAAAATGGGCTTTCACTCTGCATTCAGTGAGAAAGTGAATCACTCTCACACAAAGCTAGAGCCTCGAATGCGAGGGGAGAGAATGAAAGCAGGATGTGATTCTCAGATGACATTTGGTGCTGTTTATCTTGTGGAACAGTGCATAGATTCGTTGTAGAAGAAACACAGCATCTCACTGCTGGGGAGCAATTGCATTCATTTTGCACTGATCTATTAGATCTCAGGTCCTTTAAGAAAACAGGGAATAACATGAAAAGAGGCAGAAAAGGGGAGAAAAAGTAGAAGGAGCCATAGGGCCAGTCTGAAGGCTCTGGGGAGCTGTAGAGGGGCAGAAGTCTGGGTTTAGCAGGCTGTTGTCTGCCCCAGCTATGCCTGTAAAGACGATTTAATCCATTCTTGAACTTTACATAGAAATCTCAATCTTGCATAAAAGAAGAGTCCCAGAGCTGGAGATAAGGGAACCAGGAGCTAACTAGAGGCTCTGAGGCCATATGGGGTTCAAACCTACCTCATTATTCCACTTAAAGCAAGGATGGGCTTAAAACACACTCAGCTGTGGGGGGTGTGTGTGTGCAAATGTAGCCTGTTTGAAAACCAAAAGTGAGTTTGAGTGCTGTATAGCAGATGTGCTGGAGGTAATCACTTCCTTTCCTTGTACCCTTCCTCTGCCCAATTTCCCTGCTCCATGCCCACAGCTTGCTGGTGCCTCCAGCATCTACCAGCTGGTCAAGAAGGGCCGTATTCCCTCCACGTAGCCCACTCATCATTAATTTGAAGGTTAATACTTTGAGTATGTAAAATCTGGTTGCTCTTGGATTCAAACCCCAGCTGATGTAGATCAATGAAGCTTCATGGATTTCATTTCTACCAGCTCAGCCAAGCCAGTTCCAAGTCATGAACACCATTAGCCTCATTTAGCTCATCATTTCTTCTCAGAAACTACTCCCGATGTTCCTGCATTGCAGGAACATTGGAAGAGCAATAATTCAAAAGCAAGAGAAATCTGCCCTTGAGGCTAGATCTTTTAGCAGCTGGAAAAAGGAGCAGAGATGAAGAGCTGTAGGAGAAGTCATGTCTACCTACACCTGTGGATCTCCCTGTGCACCCTGCCTAAGGTTAGAGATTTACCACTAATGGGACTTCTGAGATGGTGGTCAGTGTGGGGACAGGGGAGAAAAACGCTGGCTTGTTCAGAAAGAAAGTGAATAACTCTCCAACATAGCTTTAGCAGGGTGTGATTGTCACTGATGTATTCTTCCAGGCAGCGTGGCCCTGCCCAGGACTGAGGTACTGCTGAGTGGTGGTACCTCTTCTCCAGGGAAGCAGTGGGTCATCACAGCATGAGTTCCTACATGTTTTCAAGGTGTGGACACTCCCCTAAAAAGTGAAGACTATAGAAAAGTGGAAGAAGGCGCTGTCCCCAAAGCTTGCCATCTGCCTGGTTAGGTGGGGAAGTCCAGACAGAGACCTGCAGCCCATAGCTTTCCCACTGTCACCTCCAGTTGGGTCCCTGTCCCTACCATGCCCAGTGGTCAGTGGGTGTGCTCCACGGAGGGTAAACTTGTTTTTGAAAACCTGATTTTTCTGATTTCAGTGCTATGCTATAGCTGAGCTTACATGACCGGCTGGGACCCCGCTGACGGGCAGGGTGCTGGGCTTGGGTATACCCAGGCAGGGTGTCCCCAGTGCCATCCCCCTCGCCCAGGGCAGGATACATGCTGGTGCACCCTCTCCAGATCCAAATTTGCTCTAGCAGTAATGAGCTGTCCACACTGCCTGCCCTGTCACAAAAAACAAGTCCATCCTCACAGAAAACAGCATACCCGCAGAGAGACTGGCTCCAGTTCTCCTGTGAGCCCTGTTTGAATTAAGCACTTATTTTAATTTGTAGGAGATTTGCAGACTTCAATTACCATTGGAGTTTCTTAATGCATAATTACTATTTTTTTTGTTCTCTTTTTTATTGGTGCAATGAATACTTATCGGTAGTTTGTCGAAGTTACGTGCAGCATCTGTCCTGGACAGTGAGAAAAAAAAAATCCAGCAGCCTGCTTAAAAAAGCAATGATTTAAAATGACTGGCAAAGGTGCTTCTGCTGGGTCAGAGTGAGAACAAGCACAAGGCATCTCACTTTTCCTTTTTTTTTTTTTTTTTTTTTTTTGGTGGCAGTGTCTGGGTGGTGGCTCATTATCAATTGTAAATTACAGGGGGTGGAGAAAGGGACATGAATGACAAAGTTCAGAAACAGCATCTGCTGAAGAAAAACAAATGAGGTGGGGGGCAAAGCAGGAAAAAACAGATGAAACACTGTAATTGCTTGGCAACAAGTTGCTATTGTAATTTAGAAAATTGGAAGCATCCGTTCTCAAACAGTTCAAGCTTTATTTCGTTTCTTCTTTATTTTTGACTGCAGTCCTTGTTTTGCGATCAGCTGTGTCCTCCTGTAGGATTACTGGCTCTCCCTCACACAGAGCAGTAATGGACCCCTCGTGTTTGGTTATGGGCCATCGAAGAAAGCATTTTGCGATTGTTTCGCAGTGCAGTCATTTAACAAGATTAGAGATAATTTGCCCCTTGGAATGCAAAACTGTTTCTACAGGTGCTTAAGCTTCCTGGCTTTTGGATTAGAGGCCTCATTTTGTTTTGTGCCATTGCATTCAGCGAGGTCTCCAAGGACTGTAAATAAATGAACAGCTACCCTCGGCAGCTGTGAAACTAATTTTCCAGCCTGAGCTACAAGAGTTGCAGCTTACAAAGCTCAGTGGATGCAGATAAATATGTGCATGCTAATGTATTAAACGTCCCGATTAACTGACAGTGCCTGAATCCAAGCCATTTGCCAACTGGGAGACTCTGGAGAAACCAGCCTGTCCAGAGAGGGAGCAGGTTGCCGGAGGCAAGCAGGAGGTGCAGGGTGGTCGGAGCTTCTAGAGGTGGTAAAAGGGGGGATGGCCCTTCTCCCTGATTTTGGCAGGCTTCCTTCACACCTCCCTACCTCGTTCTCCCACGGGGGAGAGAACGAGCCCCAAGCTTTGGCCACATCCAGGAGGAGAGGAAGTCTCGTAGACGTCCACTGAGATGGGGAACCTCAAGGATGTAGGGATGCCATGGACTCCTTCCAGAGGAAAGGAGAGCCAATGCTTGCTCCCCCAGGGAATCCCGTGCATTGCATCCAGCTCCGGTCCTGCCAAATAGATGCGGTCTCTGGAGCAATTCTCCAAGAAGGATCATGGATTCCTGGATGGAGCTGTCTCATGGTTACTGGGGATTGGAGAAAGCCTCATTTATTTGACTTCCCTCAATTTTTTTTCTTTGTCCCTTCCTTTTCTTGTAGTGTTTCCCTTCCTTCTTTGGGAACAATCTGTTTATCTGAGCTGAGAGGGAAATTGGATTCATGATTTCAAAAGCTGTCTTTTTTTCCGAAGTTTCTTTTTAATTCAGATGTGGCTGAAAATCAGACCTTCTGAAATTCCCCACAAGATGAAGTTACTTTTCTCTGCTCAATCCTGCAGCAATTCTCAGTTTGGGACAGCCTGAGCAAATCTAGCTGGGGTCAGAGACCCCCTTTGCAGTGGACATACTTGCTGGCACCAGCCAGGCTGTCCTGGGTCTGGCTCAGGACCACTGAGCCTCTGTAATTCCCAGATTTGGGAGGCCCAGGGTGCCAAGCACCCTGCCAAACTAGCCACTGAAGACACTGGGCAAGAGTTGAAACCTGCCTGGCAAGTGCAGCTCCGTTGGGAGCATGCTCTGGTGCTGGCAATGCCCTCCTGAAACTCAGCCACCTCTATGGCACACTTTAATCTGAGTGAATCAGCAGCTTCTGGGGCAATAAATGTTTTGTCATGATCAGCCTTAATTTCTCACTGGTGGCAGTAAAAACCTTGCACGTGGTAGAAGACTTGCTTTCTGTACCTCTCTGCTTGGTCTGCAGCACTGCGCACTGAGAGCACAGATGCCCTGACAGGTTCCCAAAGGGGTCACTGCAGGTGGACCATGCGAAAAAACCCTCTTTTGCATTATTTTGGACTGTGGTTGCACTCAGGTTGTGGATGACAAGAAAGCAGGATCTGTCACCACTGTGGTTTGAAGCCTGTATCTGCTCAACCCCAAGGCAAAGCCTGGTAGAGTTAAGTCAAGGGTGTATGACTTCGGTGGCTTTCAAATCAAACTCAGGTAAAGGGTTGTCTTTTGCCTAGGTAACTCCTGTCTATCTCTTAAAATATTATTGACAGAAATGAACACTCACCTCTTAAAAGCAACATAATGTTTAGCCAGTGGCAAATTAAAGGTGGAATTCTCCATTCTATCATTTTAGCAAAGCATTTCCAACATGAAGTTGAGACGGGTGAAATACAGAAGAGATTTAGTGAGCATTCCTTCATTCCTGCACTGTTAATTTCTTTTAGACCTCCTGAGTCTGTGGATGTTAACAGTCTGACAGGGAGAAAGGTTGATCAGTGGTTTGGGGACCAATCCAAGGTTTAGAAGTTCACTGTTTAAGACCTTGCTGTGCCAAAGTTCTTCTGGCTACTTCAAACAAAATACTGAAACATTTCAGAGTATTTAGGTGCCCAGGGGACGGAGAACTTGAACTACCAGTGTCTATAGGCTTACTACTGAAGCATTTCAAAAGTGATTCAGGTGAGATTTTTTTCATACAGATTTTTACAGTCTTTGGGTAGGTAAAAATGAAAAAGATTTTGGCAGAGGAGCCAAAGATACGTTCAGCTGCAACATGCCACCAAAAGGGATGGCTTTATTCCAGTCTAACCCTTTTTGCTTATTCCCACCTGCCCCAAGCTATCTACTGGTGGTGAAGCTTTGGCAGGGTTAGTATTTTTTGGGGGAAGAGTGTACAGGGAGGTCAAATAAGCACTGACATCAGACAAGGGAATCAACAAGATTTAGCAAGTACAGGTGAACATGACCACCCCTTCTGGCACCAGGTAGTCCTATTAACTCAGACAGAAGATGGAAAAGCTCTTAAAACTGTCTGCCTTTAGGTTTTTTCCCCTTTTTAAAAAATAAGGTTAGCTGACCCTTTAAAAATTATCTAACATTTTTAATGAATGTCAAACTCTTCTCAGGAATTTTCCCCTTTTTTTTTTTTCTTTTTGGCTCAAAACTTTATTCACCTCTACTCCAAGAGATTGAAGAGCACAAACAGCTTCAGTTGATCAGAAATGCATTTTTGGCAAACAAAATATTTGCACAGAAAATTTTGCCCAGGTGTACCCATAAGAGGTATTGAAAGCTTTTCTCACAGTTCTTCTAGTAAAATGGCAAAATAGGATGTCCTTATCTGACACAGAGATTGCAAGAATAAATGCATTAAAAAATGTGACTCAGACAGTAGGAGCCAAAAAGACAGGTAAATTGTGTCCCTGAGGAAATAATAATAACAAACAGTCTTAGAGCCTGGCAGGGTATCATACGAAAAGAGCAAATTACACCTAGTTCATCCACTTCAGCCAGCTAAAGCCCTGCACTTACTGTTGCACAATTTGGTACCTGCCTTTTTACTGATGAGTGAGAGCAGATTTTGCAGAGGAGGCATTTCTACAAGAAGAGTGACATTGAAGTTTCCTACAAATTTCCTACAAGCCACCAAGCAGTCACTTGACAAGCAGCAAAGTTCAAGCAATAGCTAGCAAAAAAGAAGAAAAAGCGAAGGTAGTACTAGGAAACCTGTCCAGAAACCACAACTCAAATAACCAGTCCTACTAACTAGACAGCCACATGGAGAGCACGTATACCTTCAGAGCAAGGTGATGCCAGCGGGGATTGGTCTGGAACAGACTTTCCAGATGGCTGCATATATTGCTCAAACTTCATGCAAATACCATTTGCATGGTTTTAACTGCTTGTGTACAGAAAATTCCAATCATCACCCTTAGGAATGCTTATGGAAAGCAAGAAGAAAAATATGATTGGCAGCACACAAATAAATATGCAGTTTTTGCGTGATGTAGTACTTGTGGGTATCTGATTGCAGGCATCAGCAATCTCTAGTTGAAGCACAGCAAAGAGGACTGCCAGACAGCCTGTAGTCCTTCAGGCCCCAGTTCAGCACAGAGCAATGCTTAGAGGTGAAAAAGTGCCTAGGGATCCCCTAGGGATGCAGTGGGATGATTCCCATCCCAGCCAGGCTCTGGGCACCTGGAGTATATCAGTAATGCCCAGCCACTATTCCAGAGATTTATATTGCAATAACACCTAAATGACCCAGCCAAGGTTCAGTCCCACTTCGCTAGGTTCTACAAGCTGCCACTGACTCTCCCAGTTCCTGAAATTCACAGCATAGGCAGATGGAATGTAAGAGAGCAGAGAAACAAGGGCATGAGAAATCAGGGACGTTTGCCCCCAGAGGCATCGTTGTCTGCTGTTGGGAGCACTTTGCAAGCACCATGACAATAAGGGACCTTAAAGGCTAAGGGAAGGGAATCCTAAAGGCTGCTCTCCTGGGAAGGACATATACTCCAGGTGGCTCATCTCTCCAGCAGGAATTCTACCTTTAATTCACCGGTGGGTCTCATAGTCTTACAAAAGTTTAATAGCAAATCTGCGGTGCGGTACTGTATTTGCTCTGCATCTGTCTCTACCAGACAGGCAGGGGCTGCTTGCTGTACATGAGCAGGACCTGTCCTCAGTGGAGACACCTCAGGGCCCTTCTCACTGAGCTCTTCCCAAGTCAAGTTGCAGGTGGAGGAAGCTCGGCCAAGCCCTCCTTCACCGCTCCTGATTTTAGGTGTGCAATAAGGTGTCTGTGTTAGGAGCGTCTTTCCCCTGGGCTCTCTATCAGTGCTGGGAGGGGATCCGTCCCCTCCAGAGGGCAGATGGGGTCACCTCGCTCCGGACTTGGGTTTCTCCCTTTCCCTACTGCTTGCGCAGGGACCAAGGGAAGGCGTTCCAGGCATATCGGTGGGGGACCAGCCTCACTTGGGTAGCCCTCACCGCCTTCCCTGCAGCAAGGGGCTTCCTTCCTCTGAGCATCAGGACCCCGGGTTTTAGGGCAGGTTATTTTTCCTGGGAGTTGTGTGCAGCCCGCATTGCCCAGAAGGCCTGAAGAGCATAAGTGAGCATTGTTTCCCCCACATTGTTCCCCGGCTCTCCACTTTTCCCAACTCCTTCTTACCTCATCCTCCCCTTGCTGGCTAGAGAGCTGTAAGCCGCTGATTAGCACTTCATTTGACAAACAGGAAGTCGGGAAGAAAAGCATCATTTTTAGAATTAGAGCCTCGGAATGAATTGAAGAAAGAAAGGGGGAAGAAGGAAAAAAAAGAAAGCGAGCCCTGCACACTTTCCTAATTGCTCGTTAGAACCAATGGCCTTTGTGGTTCCTTCCCCCTGTGTCTTCTTTATAAAAGCGTTTGCACAAGACATTGCTATTGTCTGCCAGACAGCCTCAGGGTAGGACAAAATGAACTAATTGATTTGCAGTTATGTTGCGGTGAATAGTGCTAAACATCCATCTGCGGATTCCTTGTGAGGAGTGATTAATAATTTGTACTCCTGGGCCTAGAAGCCTGAATACCCTTTTTTCATGTAAAACTGAAGCGTTTCATTCTCTCAGCATCACAGATATCTCGTCTACATTGTGGGTTACAAGGACGAGGTCAGGAGTGGCTCGCTAGCGTTGCCGCATAGGCGGTTGTCTTCGTATGGGTAAAACCCGGCACGGTTGTGGGATTAAGGGGAATTTGTAAAGCTGACACACGGTACTGTACAGCATGCCTGCTACAGCCATTCCAGGGCAGATGTTCCCGGTCCCCTGTCATTGTTCCAGGGACGGAGGATTTTGCATGTGTTTTCAAAGGGAGCGCTGGGAGACTTAAAATTTATTTCAAACACAGAACCAAAACCTAGACTGAGACAGTTCAAGGAATTAGAACTCGGATTCAAATTTCAGGGGTTTTTTGAACGCCATTTCTGTAACTACCAGAGGGAAAAACCTACTGCCAAACACACGTGAGCACTGAGGAGTTTAAAAGGTCAGTACAAAAAAACTTCACTCAAATACCACCTACATGTTGAAAGTTATATGCAAAATGCCTTAAACTGTTCAGTAACAGGGGAGTCTGCAAGACAGGAGCTCCTGCTCGCCGACCTGCTTTACCAGGACGTCCCTCCTGTAAGAGCTGCACACTTAAATGATTTAAATGGCGAGGCTGAGGCTGTAGGCACGTTGCCTCTGTCTGAGCTCGGTCAGCTGTGACCTCCTGTGATCCCCACTCCCAGCCACGGCTCGTGGTCTTTTGCTGCCGCGTCCCTGACTCCACCGCTCGCTCTTGGTCCTTTCCACCTCCACCTGGAATGAAAAGCTCGTAGCTGCTCTCTGAGCCATTTCCTGCTTCCTAATGAAATCTATTGGCCTCCTGGGGGAAAAAAAACAGCGACTCAGCCAACTCTTAATGAAGTCATCTGTTTTCGTGGTGTTACTGGTGCCCTCTACTTTCCCATCTCATTAAAAAAATTAACAACCTTTGGATACATCCAAAGATCCAGAGATGAGATCTACATGGTCAGAGTAAATCACTTTCAGTGGAAAAACATTTTTCTTTCCCTTGTGACCCATTTTTATGTCTTCCTACATTACGTACATTCTATCCCATGCCTTAAGCATGTCTGGGTGCATCTACATTGATCAACAGATGTCTGTGAAGCCTTGCCTTGTTCGTTTGCTCCCTGTCTGGTTTAGACTGCTCTGGCCAGATCGCTATGAAATTAAACCAAGGCATAGTTCTGGGAATGGCTCTCTCCAGGAATTGATCTGATGTCTCAGATTTGGCTCCCTTTGTTCTTCACAGTCCTGCAAACCTACCTCAGGAGACTTTGCGCCTTTAAATGTTCCCTGCCACTCAGCTGTGTATTCACGACCGATCCCATTTATGTCCCATGCCATAAAAACCACCCTGGTGCCCTATCCATGCCACATGGTCTCAGGGTCAAGGACTGACTGCTGTCCTTTGTAAGAAGTGTGGACGCAGTTTATGTGCCTCAGACAGACAGGCATAAAGCGTGAGATAGATTTGTCTGGTTATGCCACATCTAAGTCTGGTTTCCTTCATGGAAGGCTTGGATGAAGCCTTTACAAGCACTTCTTTCTCTGCAGTAACCAGAAGGACGTAAGTGGACAAAGGTTTTAAAAAGAGCTCGCCAACCCAAAACACTTCCATGGTAAAATAAGCCAAGAATATTTAATTATTCAATTTTATCAGACACCAACAGTCAGGCTGGCGATGCCTGGTTGTTTTCCTCTGCTGATAGGTAAGAGCTGCTGGGGAAATTAGCAATGTATTAGGTAAAAGTAATTACTGTAAGTGCTTTGCAAGAATATCTTTGGGTAATGTATTTGATATAGTTCTGAAAATTATTGTGTGAGGAAATAATGAGCTAGGAGAATAGAAAGTGCCTATTTCAGAGAACTTTCCCTATAACCTTTTAGGGGCGATAGGCTCTGGCCACTCATTAAATATAGTGGGAAAGCTTTATAAATGTATGGTGCTGTAAGTGGAGTGAGATTAGATTGGATGGGGCTTTAAAGGAAAAAAGTATCCATTTAGAAGAGTGTTAGCCATGCAAGATTGATGGTCCCAGGGATTTCTGCAGACCACGGGAAAGAGCAAGGCTATGGGTATATTGTCATATTCTTTCTTTTCTTTTTCATTCTGGCCAGCTGGGGCTAATTTAGCACACTGCAACACAATGACCTGAGCATAAACAGATGGAATAGACAGGTTTGGATGCTTTATGGCAAAATACTGCCTATAATCCACAGCCTTGAACAACAGTGTAAGACCTTCTTGTTCCAACTCTGAGTTTCTGAGTAACAGATGATCAGCATGTCCACGCTGCCGAGCTGACTTGTGAAACTCATTGTTACAGTAGACTACTGAGGCCAAGAGTATAGGCCCATTCAGAAAAATCAGTAGGAACATAACAGAAAGCATCATTATGACATTCATTTGTACAAATCCATACAGCACCCACACCTTGAATACTGTAAGCAGTTTGGGTTTGTCCACCTCAGAAAGGATATAGCAGAAATATGGACAAATATGGCCAGAGGTAGAAAATGGCTTTTCTTTGGGGATTAAGGTCACAAAAAAATCTCTCAGCTTTGCTCATGTCAGAACGAGCTAAAGGAGACAGCTCTTTGCCCCACGTATGGTTCAGTTGTGGAACCCCTTGCTGCAGGAGTGGTGGGTGCAGAAAGCAAGTTTAAAAAGCATTTAGATATGGTAAAAAAAATCACGGAGGACTATTCAAGTAGAAAATACCACCATTAAATAAAAAGCTCCCAAAATCCCAAGTCCTAGGCTGCTGGAGCAGGGGGAGAAGGTTCTGGGGTAGCATCACTGCATGTTATCCTCAAGTTTTGCTCTTCCCCGTGCACCCTCATCAGCTGCCAACAAACAGTGGGTCTGTTGCAGAAGCAGAACTAAAATCCCCATCTCCTGAGCCCTTTCCATGGTAACTCTGGGCAGCTGACAAACTGAGCCCACGAAATTTACTTTTATCCCAAGCAGGGATATAAACTAAAAAAGATCTGGGCTTTGTTTAGCGAGACAGAAGACACTGAAAAATGTTCAGCTTCCGCTTTTTCTGCATAACTGCAACATCTGACAGGCAGGTAAAATTAGGAAGCCGAAACGAGAGGTGTAGCACTTGTCAAAGCAGAAAGGCAGCCTCAGAAATGTGGACCCAATACCGTAGAGCAGCCGGGTGCCCCATCCCTCTGCCCAGCCTTCCTGGGAGGAGGAGAAGGTCCAGGGACCCGACCCGTCCGACCCACGGGGCTGTCCCCTGCCCCACAGCACCGCTCAGGTGCCGCACCGAGAAGGATGCCAAAAAAGCAGACGTGGGATGGCCGCCGGCAGCAACCAGCTGCAGAAACCCTCCCATTTCTCCCAGCCTTCCCGGCAGAGGTGGCAGTGGGGAGAGAGCAGGAACGTGCCCGTCTCTCCCCCGAAATCCCTGGCGTCTCTGGCCACTTCAGACAGAGCCGTTGAGCGGGGCGGAGGGGCTGCGCGTCGTGCCCCTTTCCAGAGGGCTGCCTCCTCTCCATTTGTTTACCACACATCCTGTCTTCCTTTCTGTTTGCTTCACACATCATCGCCTTCATTAATCGTCCTCCCCGCTCCCCATTTGGGCCTTTGGATTTTCGGCTCGCCATGGGTAATTCTAATTACCTCAGGCATAAAAAAATAAAATAAAATAGGAGCTTAAGTAGGTGCACTTCATTCTTCAACTGCCTTTTACAAGCGGTTCAGTGCTGGCTACCAAGGGAATCTGATTAAACTAATTACCCTGATTGGCTTGTTTAATCAACTGCTTGGTTTAATTGGGCCTTGCTAATGCGGAGTGGTGGAGTCCGTGGTGCGTAATGTGAGAACCAGGAGACCCGTAACACCGGCGGTGACACCACTACAGAAACCAGCCCGCATTCCCAGCCTAACGGGTGGATTTTAATAAATGCAGACCTCAGCTGAGAGCCCAACTGTATTCTCAGGAGCCTGAATGGGCTGGAGGTTTTAGTGATAATTAAAATTGCTAGGAAAAAAAAAAAAAAAGAAAAAAAAAAGGAAAAAAAAACCCCAACCCTTTCTCATTAAAGGACTTGTCCTTTCCCCCTCCCCCTCCTGGCTGTGGCCTCCAAACTTGAAGCAATATCGGGAATCCTGTCTGCCTCTTTCAAACAACACTTCAATTCATCAGGGTAAAGAATCCCTCCTCCTTCGTCTCCCCCCATCCCTGAGATTTTTTTACTCCCATTTAGAGTGTGCACAGCCCAAAGTAAATATACAGACAACAGGGTTACAAATTACCTTGCACTAGGTAAATCCATTCTGAGTACCTGGGGAGGTTTGGAGAATACAAACAGCTTCTGTGTAAGCATCCTGGGAATAATGGGGATTCCTATAGCTCTAATTACTAGAACAATAATAACCTGGAGAGCGTCGCCTTGCCTCGTCCAGTCTCAGCTCTGACTCCCCACTCCCTTCCCTGCCCTCCACTTGCTCTCGCAGCAGGGAGGGATGAAGACGAAGAGCTGAACACACGCCTGGTTTAGCAAAGCTCCACTCATCTGGGGCCAATATGTTTTATGGTGACACGCAGAGTGAATTTCTTAGTCGCTGAGGATTTTCTTATGGCCGACGACAGACTGGCAGTCCAGTGGGGATTGGCAGGAGTGTTAAACCCCTGCAGCCAGCATTACATTCCAGCACAGGTTTTCCTCATGCCATTGTGCATGCCACTTGGGCACAAATGAATTTCATGCTCAATTGTCATAAATCTCTATTTTCCATCTGTAAAATGGAGAAAATAGTAGCAAAATACTGTGGGGATGAAAAAGTGTGGGGCTTTTAAGGATCTGGTAGACTCAGCCCCACTAGCAATCCTGGAGCTCCCCTAGCACAATTTTTGGAGGTGATCTTACCAGCTTAAAACCCAAGGGTCAAACTAACTGGCAACATCCAGCATTTATTTTGAATTGTCTACTAAGTTGTCTCTCTTCTTCACTGCAAGAATGGACAGTGAGCTAAGACGAAATACGTTCTCCAGGGAAACCTGTTCAGCTCTGCCTATCTTGGGTTCCCCAGACCCTTCACACTGCACCCTGGGACAACATGGGACACCACTAGTGTCTCCCACTTGACTCTTCATGACATCCGCACCCAGCTACCCACACACAGGACTGTGCCCTGCACTGGGGTTCATTGCCTTCTGGCATGTATTTGTAAAGCAGGTAGGACCAAGCTATGGAAAAGAGCTTCTACCACATTTCTCTGCTGTCTCCTGCCATCCAAGCACAGGGGCATCTGAGCCTGAGGGGAGAGCACTGTAGAAGCATTGCTCTTTCTTCTGTCTGTTCACCTCCAAAATTGCCTGTCTATATCCAGTGGAGCCAAATATAACTAAAAGTGGGCCAACCCGATAGTTAATTTTACTACTTCGACTCCAGTTGAGGGATGTATACAGCTGCCTTGCTGAGGTGGGAATTAGTTGGGTCAGTGGGCACGTGGGATTAGATTCCCAGGAGAGGAAAAAGAAAATAAACACTTAAAGCAGACCTGAGGCAAAATATCTGTTTAAATTTCAGCTACCTCCATCCTTTATTGGACTGAGCTACTAGAGAGGCCTTTGTCACACCTAACTTTAGCCATGGAAAACACAAATGTATATACATGATGTAACAACTCGAGGCTGCCTTTATACTCGATGCAGAGAAATGGGCATTTATGCCTATTTATTTCAGGTGCCCACTTCACCTTGCCCTAGAAGTGCCTTTTTCTTCTGGTTTGGGTATAAAGAGAACTGCAGGTGACCTAGGAGCGACACCACAGCCAGACGACTCCTGCCTTGGCTGCTGAGAGGAGGACCATGGGAAAGACACCAGGGCTCCCTGGTCATGAGGGTGTTAGGGACCTGACATCTCCCCAACCTGGTGTCCTCTCGCTGCATACCAGCAGAACAAACCTGGCCTGCCCCTCACCGTGCTCACTGCCATATCTGTGAGCTCCATCCACATGTTGGCCCAACCTCCCCACTTGCGATGGGCAAGGGACTACCTGCAGGCATGAAGAGATGCAGAAAAAGAGTCTGGTCTTATTTACGATGGCAAAATCTGAGGGCGAGAAATGACAGTTCCTTCAGAAGCCGTTGGGTGAATTCCTGTGTTAGCCCACGTACCCCCAGTTGCTGCCACGCCGCAGCTCAGTGGGTTGCTTCACTCCACATGCTCCCCAATTGTCACATTTTTTTCCTGAACAAAACACTGTAACGATCTGCAGATTAGTAAAAGATGTGTTTGAATTCTGTAAAAATTCAAATGAGTAGGGTTTTTTTCTGAATCATACATTGTGGAAGTTTCCTTTGCATTCTCTCACCCATAGTCCACAGCAAACGAACACCATGGGTCATAAACCCATCTCTAATTGCTCTGGAGAAGTCTCTCCTTTTAATTTTGTGGTTCGCTCTGGGCTGAAAAATGTCCATATAAGTGAGGAGGTGAAAGCATTTTAAAACTGTAGGGAGCCCCAGTGTTGAGCTGGAAAGGAAATCAAAACTTTTCTTCATGGACCAGGTATGTTTTACATCCCAACTGACTATGCTGAAAAGGTCATGAAGCACTACCCAGCTGAGGTTATCTCATCGACCATACAAAAAGTACCAGCTGCAAGATGACTTAAGTTAAAGTGACGGCAAAAATCATTACCATTTTTACGAAGGAGAGCAAGGCATTTTTCACCAGAATATACCCAGTCAGATATGAAATAAAGGAATAAAAAGCAATAAGCATTTGCTAATATTTCTGCTCTTTTAGGGTCATTTGGGATATAGCTGTGGTGATCTCCCTCCCCACCCTTTTGCCCGGCGGCATCCATCTGGGACACCTAATGAATGATTGGTAAACCAAACTTTTCTCAGCAAGACAAAATCTGTTTCCAACTCATGACCTACTGACACTCGTTCATTATGTAGCCTTCTTCCAAGAGACAGGCTGTTTAGGAAAACTGTTGACCGGCTACATGCTCCGTACTGCCATCCCTTAATTACAAGACAGTTCCTATTAGTAACTGTGTGATACTAAAGGGCTGCTGAGCAGATGTTCTGTATAGGCTATCACGGCCACTTAGTGCTTTGCCGAGACAACGTGGTGCCGTGGGACCTGTTGCAGAGCTTGTGGAGCTGGAGGAGACATCCAGCCCTCATCACAGCTGAACTGGGGCCATATTTCACCAACAGCACCTTCTCCTGCAGCCATCCCTCCTGTTGTGTAAGGATTTCATCTAACACCTACGAAGACCGATGGAAGATATTTCACTGCCTTTCATAGGCCTTGGGCGAGGCATTATTTGAAAGTATTTTGAGATATATATTCTTGTGAAATCCTCCACACTCACAGCCCCTGACACTGTCCATCGTTCAGCTGCACTGGGTTTCTCAGAGATCTCCCTTTCTTGCAGGTAGTGCCCCAGCCGCCGTTAAACATCCCATCGGCGTGCGGCAACGTGTGGCCTTGCTCACCTGGTGTTTGGAGACAAGGCCATAAAGGCTAAACTGAAAGATTCATCAAAAGCTAATCATTCCCTCATAGCTATTTCTTGCTGATGAATGAATGACAACGCAGAGAGAATCGTTACTTAGCAAACACTTTCACTTCCCATTTTTCCCGCTGAACTCTTGGGAAGTGATGCGAGCTAGAGGGAGTGCTAGCTTTTCCCTCCTCAGAGACCCTCAGAGTGGATCACCTGGAAAGGTAAACATACTCATTGATCCTAGAAGATTTAGCTGAAGATCGAAGTAATTTGGGGATGCTCCAAGCTTTAGGTTTCTTTCCTAAAGCCAGTTATGTACTACGTTTTTATATTTTTTTTCCCAATTCCAAGGTATTGCGTTAAAACACCTTATTACTGATGAAGTGGATAAGGTGGAATATCTCCATTCCAACAGAACAATGCCAAGCTATCATTACATTCACAAAGCATTTTAACACCCTTCACATTTTCGAGGCTTTTCACCTTTGCACTAGTAAACACTCAAAATCCAAGAACTGTCGGATTTCATACCTTTCCCTGTGACCTCTGTGTCTTGATACCAATGTCCGAGCAGCACGAGAGCAAAGGGGATGTGACCAAGGTTGAATTCAATCAAAACAATGGAAACCCAGACAGTTGGCTCTAGAGCCTTGGCAGTGCCATAAGGAAATAAAACCGCTCTGTGTTTATCACTTCATTCAGTCCAGATGGGTTGTTTTCCCCATACTGCAGTCATCATCCTGTATCAATACAAAGCCCTGGCTGGTATTTCTGTAGCATGTTGCTTCAATGAAGCTGTCCTAGAGTGGCTGTACTAGTGGTTTTGAAGTTGCCTCTGGGTCTCTCATGTGGTTAGGCTTACAGATGTCTTCTGTAGTCTCTCTTTCTTTATCAGTCGTCGTTTCATTCTCATGTCTTCCAGATTTCCAGATACCTCCTGCCTGTGTCTGCTTGAAGGAAGGCTCCCTGTAAAGCCCTCCCATGTATTACAAAAAGATCTGCTTCTGGTTTTGCTTCACATAACACAATGTATGTTTTCTGAAAACCTAGGAACTGACAATCAGATTATTGATCACAGCTAACAATTCTGGCTCCTCTGTGTCTAATCCTACACCCGCCCTGGAAAGGGGGTTTAGATGTGTTCAATGAATCTGCAGCTGATGAAAAGCTAAGGTCAGATGTACAGGCCTTAACCAGGCAGACTACAGGGAAGAACTTCTCATTTCATTTGCCCTTCTTATTAGACTCAGTCACAGCCTGTATCATTCCTGCAGGTCAAGCTATCAGTCTTTCTTGAAAAAAAAACTTTTATCTGCCCAGCGTTCTGCATCAAATCAGGTCAGATTTGGCTTATTTGCAAACCTGACCCACATTTTGCGAGGGGGAAGTTCAAAGCAGTAAGCACTTCTGCCCATCGCTCCCATCTGCCTGCTGGTAGGGAAGTTCAGCAGAGTAACTGCTGACAGTTGTGTTGGCTCCCTTTGAAAACAGACACCTACTGCAAGAACGGAGCAAGAAGGAGAGATCCAGGCAAGGAACTGGGATTTGAAAGACCCAAAGTTCAAGATCCTGCCTCAGCCACAGTCCTCCTGTGCCACTCGGGACAAAATGTTTGGGGCACGTTCACAGCACAGAGTAGAAAATAATATACATATACCTTGGATCCACGAGTCTGGATCCACTAGAGTGGATCCAAGCAGCTCAGTTCACGCAGAGGAGCTAAGCTGCACACATTTGGGGAGCTTTCAAGCTCACCCGGCTCTGCTCCCACATATTGTGTCTCTGCATTAGCAATAAGCATGTTAACAACTGGCTTTGCTATTATTAACATAGACATAGCACTGTCCATGTCTGTCGAGACACCAGCTGAAACTAAGCGAGAACATGTGTCTCTACACTCTGCTCCCAGCACAAGACCTTAGTGTCTCCCTGCCTTTGACCCTTCTAACAACACAAGCTTTGAGGGTAACAGAGAGTTTGTAGTCACTTTTTAAAGCAGACCTGATTATCTGACCACTCCAAAAATCCAGCATGAAACAAAACTGCTGGGCAAAATCAGAAAAAAACCCGGTAGCATCATCCTCCTGTAGTCTCTGATACCACAAGGGAACCTACACCACAGGCTGGTTTCAAGGTGTTTCCCCTCCAAAACCCTTTTTAAAGAGCTGAGTAACCTCATGGGCTTTGCACTGGGCTCTGGGCTGGTGTGAGCAGCTCTGCAGGGGTATAACTCAGTACAAAATATGACCCTGGCTTAGCCCAGCCTGACTCTGCAAGGCTGTGCACAAAGCCACAGAGCCTGTGTGAAAATGCCCTCAGTCAGGCTCATAAAATGTTGTAGTTTGCAGCTGAGAAGGGATAAATTAAACTAACAAGCATGACAGCTATTTAAAAATAAGAAATCATGTTTCATGGGGTAAAACAACATCTGAGGCCCCAGAGAGTCTGTACTTTGTATTTTTAATAGTCCTTTCACTGCAACAACACTCTCCCCTCCACTTAGCCGGGCTGAAGACCCCGAGTTCAAACATTTCCCCACTGCTCTCCGCCTGGTTTAGTGCAGCTCTCATCTTTACTATCACTCCGGATAACTTTTCTTTTGTGAGGGGAAGGGCTCATTAGCTAGGAATTGATAAACAAAGAGGAGGGTGGAAGCAGAGGTCCCTGCTCCCCAAAGCAGGCTCCCTCGGGGCAGTGGTGGCCTCCCACCCAGGACGGTTCTGCGCAGACCCCAGCTGCACCCTGTCTGCAAATGTGTCGGTGGACAGGCTGTCAGAAGGCTAAGCGGTCGCACGCTGGCCTTTTGGGGGAATCGTGCGCTGAGGGTATGAAAAATCTGCATTTCAGAAGACTTGGAGAGGGTGGCGGGGCTCCGTGGGCCAGCGTGGGGTGGGTTTTGGCACCCAGGGAGGGGGTGGGTGCTGGATTTGGCACAGCATCTCTGCGCCTTTGGGTTTCAGAGGTAGCGAAAGCTCATGAATCCCCATCGCAGGGGACTTGAGGACTTAGCTTCTACGAAAGTCTGCATCTTTTTGAAAACACTGTGACGCCCATATGCATCACACCCTTAGTACTCTGCTGCTTTAAGGAGAGATAAAAGCAATCGAGTGAGAATGCAAATGCAGTTAAAAGTAGCTTTGAAGCAATTTGGCAATGATCGCTAATGGCTAGCTTCTTCAAAAAAGAAGGATAAATTTCAGGATAAATTCCCTGTGAGAACAGGTAATCTGTGGCAGGATTACATCAATGAAAAAGAAATCATCATGCAACCAACCAACTTGTTATACGCATTCACTCAGTTGCCATTTCTCCAGATGACAAAATGATACTATTCCCTGTGGTCCTTAAAGTTGGTAAAGAGAAAAGACAGGGTGTTAAAGTTATTTAAGGCGAAGGAGAAATATCTTTCAGCCTGACTTTTTGCGTGGTGACAGCTATGTGAATGGGGAAATTGAGGCAGAGAAGTGCGGGGCTTGTTACAGGTAAGACCACAGTTTATTCTTATGCCTAAAACTCTCAGGGGATTTTATAATTTAAAGCTATCCAGATCAGACGCTGATCACCTTTTCTGAAGTTCTAGCAGAAGACTTTCAAAGCAGAATATTTCCCCATGAGACTTATCATCCGCCTTTTCAAAGCAATTCAGAGACACCCAAAGACATGGTTAAAATGAAAGTCTGGATGAGCATACTCATTTACCTCGCCTTGTTCTCTAAATAATAGAAAACAAGAGTGTTTGACTGTTTATCTAAAGAGGACTTGCATACAAGGAGTTCATTAACCTGTTTGATATTACAGTTTTATCCTCCCAAAGGACAGGAGGAACAGCAGGTCCCAAGCACCCAGAATTGTTAGACTTGGCCTCGATGCAGCGCAGGTGAGTTTTCAGAAATGATCGCTTGGTGAAGCTGAGCAGAAACAGAGCTATCCGCAGCCGACTGCTTTCTGCAAACACCCTCACTCTTCCCATGGATTAGGAATTAAGTTTTCAGGGGCAAAACCTGATTTTTGGGCTGATGACAATCTGCATGTGATCTGAAATGGAGCTAAGCTGTGTGCTGCAAGTATAAGTCAACTACAGAACGCCTTTCTGCAGAGCTCGCTGGAACATTTTTCATTAGCAATGTCTGCTTTTGATGAAAAATAGCTTCACGATTATGACAGAATTTTTCATGGGAAATGTAGCTTTTATTTTTTTTCTATTTCTTGGATAAAGAACCTGAAAATAATGTGAAATCAAAGGCTTTACTCTGTGATGTTCTCAAATCCAAATGTTGACTTTCATTTTCCTTTCTTCATTTTTTCTGCTTTTTTCTTCTTTTCCTATGAAGAAAATACACTTTTCCCTTTTTTTATACCTTTCCATATCTATTTTTTTTCCTTCTCTTAGCTAAGAAAAGGAAAAAGAGAGGATAACAGTGGACAAACTATATCAAACCCAAATATCTTATTTTTCTAAGAAGCTGAAATCAAGCAAAATGGTCTATTCACAGCATGAGCATTTTCAAAGAACTCCCCCATCCCCATCTTATTTGAAGGTTAAAAATCTTAATTTCCTCATGCATGTTGAAGATGTTTGCTCCTTTTTTTTTCTCTTTAGGACTGGTCTGACTCCTAACCCTTATCTTTTTCTTCACTTCTCCTACTTTGCACTGGAAGAATATTTTCAAAAGCCTCCAGGGGACTTAGGAAAACAATTTACTCTATGCCAGCTGAAACCAGGACACAGAGTGAATCCTATTTTGAAAAGTAGCAGAGGCACTGGGGAGCTCTGGCAGACTCAGGTGGTCTCTACCACTCGTGGCTCGTGCCAAAGTGCAAGGGCTGTGACCCACCATCACGGCAATGGGCATTTCCCAATGGCGTTAATCTAATAAACTGAGTTAACAGCAATGGTAAAGAGCAAGAAATGAGGGATTAGGGGCTGCAGCCTGTCTTGTGAATGGTGCTGCATCCCTTGGGTGTTCCCAGCTCTGGTGCAGCAGCCATACCACAACCCTCCTCTCCCAGCACAGCAGAGACAACCAGAGGATTCTTTTGTCCATACCAGGCAGGACCAGCAGCAGTGCAAATGGTAAGTCTGTAAAGGCTCTACTAATCTAGGATTTTGATCCACGGGATCAAAAATGGCCTTTGTTCCAAACAGAGAAGTCCCTGAAAAGTGGTCACAAGAAATAATTGGATCTAATGGGAAATGGCTTCATCAGAATTAGCTGTGGAAGCCTGTATGCAACTTAAGGCACGTGCAGCTAGCAAAGCACCTCTTGAAGAAAAATTTTAAAAAAGAAAAAAAAAGGCAAATAACTCAAGCACTGACAAATACTTTCAGAACAAAGGAATAAAGAGGACTGTCTTGCAATAGCTGGACACCCATTTAAACATCCCAGTTTGCAGAAACATTAGGCACCTAGCTGCTCTCTTAGCGAGTGCAAATTTGAATGTTTTTATCCTGGTCAACCCATGGACTATTCAACAGCCTTGTGATGTGACGAGACACAAATGGTCCCGAGCTGTGCGGACACACACACGTCAGATTAAACCATGCTTGCTTTACACCTGCAGGCTTGCTGCCAAGACGGGATGTCTGCCAGGGGTCTGGCTGTGTAGGTCTGGCTCAGACTTGTCCCTCTCTCCTTATTGTGCCCCAAAGGAAGGACCCTCAAAGTGTGCTTAAGATTAAGCACATGCATGCCTTAAGATGCAAACTATTTCTATACTGCAACGGTCAAATCCCAAGGAATAAGAGTACTTTTGAATTTTTACTTCATTCTTGTAGATGGAGTTTACAAATTTCTTTCCTTGTACATTTTAAGCTTTTTTTATGTCTTGGCAGGGTGTGTGTGTGATTTTCTCCTTGCTAAATGGGAGACTTGTTTTTGAATTAGGAATGGAAAGACTCCTCCAAAGCTAAGGACATAGTGGTAGATGTCACACATTCACACATACTGCATTCTATCACAGGAATATTTAATTTTTTTGCTCATTTTTCTCTGTGCCCTCTTTCACCCCTTTTTTATTTTTTTTCTCCCCATTTTCAATCTCTTCACAGTAAAATACTCCTCAGCATCTCATCCCACAGTTATCAGGTGGGTTTGAAATTAGTCAAATTAATTCATCCATTCCAGCAAGAGAGAAGATGCTCAAGTGGCATTTACCAATGTCACTAAAACCCTAGACTTCATCAGTAGCCACCTCCAGTGAAAGAAGCTGTTGGTTTCTTTGGTAAAACAGATGCAGGTCATGAAGAGTTACACTAAATGGTATATGAGGCTGTCAGCCAAAGAACAGTAAATATGCAAATGATGCAGTTTACCAAACACACCTGCCCTCTCTTTTTGAGTTGTTTCATAAAATGCCATCAGCTAGTCAGTCTATTGCAATATGAATTGCCTCCTTTTCCTGCAGGCCTAAGTGAATGTCAGGCATGGATAACATGAATCCCTCACTATTTCAGTTAGTAATTAATTCATAAGCATGGTAGAAAAGGACACAATTTAGTGTGGCTTTCACATTCCTATTTCTGTTCTAACACAGAACTGTACCCCCTTCTCAGAAATACATTGGTAAATCTTGGAGTTAAAACGAATTCTTTGTCTCACTTGTGCAGACAACTCCAAAAGCTACTAAAACGCAGCAGTCAGGAATATGACTCCACAGCAGTTTATCAATGGGAATTGTTATTCTGTTTGTGAGACAGAGGCTGTGGGAATTCCCTTTATCAAAACAAGTTAACAAGCTTTTACTGAAAGTTGGCCAGCTTGAGTGATAAAAAGTAGAAAAAACAACTGTTATCCTTCTGTCATTAAGCACTAAAAAACTTAATTCTGACCCAAAGGAAAACCTGATACTCATGTAGGTGAGAGCAACTTTATATTATCCCAGTTTCTCAGAGTTGCCCTAAGTTTCCTGGAGAATCCATGGGGTGCTGCAGAAGTCTCAATGCTCAGGATCTCAGGAGTCTCTGAGCCTTTTCCCATCCTTCTGTCTTAGAAAACATGGTGCTTGATATCTTTCTGAGGTGTTTTGCATCCAGGGCATGTTAGACCAGCTCTTGGGCTACTTTATTTCATGCCCACAACTAAAGCATTATGGGGAAAAAGCTCAGGATCTACAAAAGGATGAGATTATCTTTTGGCCACTAAGCTGAATGATAAGCCTCTGGATCTGGCCTGGAATCTTCAATATCCTCAGTGCTTGGGGTCTCATTTTCCCTTTCATTTCTGGAACGAGGCATGTCAGAAACTTCATGGAATAATTTTTGATTTCTGGGAGTTCCCAGCACCATTTTAGTTCACACGGCCATCCACCCTTCGGTGCATATTCAAACACGCCCCCAAACCTTTGTAGATTCACCATCAGTGGTGCCACAGAGAAGGCGGGACTTCAAGCGATATAGCTCAAAGTGACTTTAAGCCTAGTATTCGTATGTGTAATGGAACTTCAGCTATTGCCAAGGGAACCGTGGACGCCGCTGAGATATGCAACCAGTTGACAAAGAGCCAGCGCTGATGTGGCCTGTCCAACGTGGTCCACTGCGGACCAGCCTTTCCTTCTCAACGTGATGGCTGAGGCACGGCAAGGCACGTTCCCCTGCGGGCTGTGGCACAGCCACGTCCCGACGGCATCCCCCAGCTGCTTGGCTCCTGCTGCCACCCAAACAGGACGACGGAGCAACTCGCACGTGGAAGACAGCGTTGCACAGACACGTGCACACAGGCACACGCACGCCCTACAGGCATCTGTGAATTACGAGGCGTTAAACCCCTCGCAGAACTCTGGTGACTTCATAAACCACAAAAATGATGAAATTATTGCCACATAATGAGACTTGTTCCCATCTTTTAATTTTATACCCTCTATGGAGCAGGAGCCCTGCTTCTTTCTTATTGCCTCTTTGGAAGCTTCCAGACATTTCTCTCCTCTGCTCTCTGATGTGCAGGTTATCTCACACAGTTTCACCTTTTCCTGGTACTTTCACTTGCAGCAAGATCCCCCTCCATTACCACCAGTACACTCAGATTTACCCTATAGCTGTTCCTAAAGCCATCTCTCCAGGAGAAATCTCGCAGCCAAGCAACAGTTTGGTTCCCTTACATTGCCTCTGGCAGTTCCTCATCTTGTAGTAATCTTCATGCAGAGGAATTGCACGTTAAACTGAAATTAAAACAGAGGAGAAGCAGCAGTAACTGTTCAGAAATTTGTCTTAGTGTGGTTCCTTGCTTAGAGCCAGCAGCTGAGAGCCGAGTCACAGCATTTCTTTCAGGAGGAGATCCAGTCCTGAGAAGAGAGAATTTACCTCCATCCTCAGGAAACTGTTCCAATATCTAATTATGCTCAGCGCAAAAAATTTACATTTTATTTCCTATTCAGCTTTTTCCTGACTTCAGCTTGCAACCACTGGACCCTGTCATGTTTATGTCTATGTAATTAAGAGGACTGAACCTTCGCATACCCACTGCCTTTACAGGCAGCTGTGGTCCATGACCAAGACACCTCTTAATCTCATGCTGATCAGCAAACTAAAATAATTTAAAATATCCTAGAAATGCATGCATTTAATAGAAAAATCAAACCACAGGGAATTTGGAGCTATACTGCTGATGTGGCTTAATACTGGATCTCAAATATTCAATGTGTACATAAATATGTACATTTTAAAGTTTAAGCAATTAAAATACCATGCAGACAGAAATTGCAAAATACATTTAACAGCACAGGCTTTTGTTTTGTTATGCTATGACTCATTTCACTTAGGTACTTTTTGTTGCTGTCATTTTGTTTTGCTTGGGCATTTCCTTAAACCTTAAAAACTTAATTTCAGTCAGCGCTGTCAAACAAACCTCAGCCACACACAGGCTGGGTTCTCAATCAACACCCCACTCCCACGTGGCACAGGACAAGGACAGGCCTGCAGAAAACCCACAATTTCCCCTTTCTGCTGGTCGCTTCTTCAGGGCAGCGGCCAGTAAGTTGAGAACTGGCACGTGGACGCTCTCGGTATGCCGCTCCCTCGTTACCGGTGATCCATAATGGCTCATGAAACCTTCACAGGAGGTATGAAGAACTGTCCATAATGAGTAACTCCGCTTTCATGGAAACTACACAAAGACAAGATTTCTCTGCCAAGATCAACGGATCACAGAAAAACTGGAGTTTACAGAACATATTGTTTCAAAGAGATAAAGAGCCAGAAGAAATACAGACGGTGTTTCAGAACTGAAGTCCATTTAGATTTCGGACTTATCCACAATCATTCTCTCCCCTCTTACTCTCACCAACATTCCTCCATGCTTTTTGCAGTTTACAGCCACCTTTTCTTCTATCCTAGTTCTGCCTAAAACTGCCTATTTCAAAGGTCCAGTTTGAGTTGCACAAAGCAAGGAATGGATCTGAAGGCTTGAAGTGCTAAAAGGTCTTCCATCAGCCACAAAAGTGACCAGGCTGCACCTTGACATAAAGTGATATCCATCCATTAGCTTTGACGGCAGTTCAAAAATACCAGTTTACAGCCAAAAAGAAGAAAAATGACTAGAAATGCAAACATCATGGACCAGTTCTAGATCTACTGCTTTCAGAACTAGAGATTCCCAGAAGTGAACATATTGCTCATACATTACTCCTTAGTATTATCTGGGGGTTTGAGGTTTCTTACATGATTTGCCATGTGTTCAACACTGTAATTGGTTAATTGCATTTCTTTATTGGTTAGTCCACAAACCACATTTAAAAGTCCTAATGCTAGAAGCGGTAAGGTCATTTCCAAGTAAATTCTGGGAAGCAAAAGCCAAAAATTGGACAAAAATACTAGTACCAGTCTAGTACCATATATCTTCAAGTACTACAACTTCCCCTAAAGTCATTGCTGTGTTCTGAAAAATTCATTAGGACATTGTAACACTTCTCTACGTGGCATAATTCCTGTTTGCAACAGCACGGGAATATACAAAAATCAATGAAAGACCTTCACATCCAAGTTATGCAATTGTCAACGTGTCCATATTTTAGTCAAAATTCTCCGAGTGACAGGAATGTGACACCCCTTTTGAACTCATTTCCAGTTATTTTTGTTTGTTAATAGTCTGAGGTCATTAATCAACAGAGCTTCCTTGAATCATTAACAGAACCGCTGCTCTGCTTGGTTGTTTCTCTTTGAAGGGGATTACAAAACCATTTGCTCTAGTTTCAATCCACATGGGTTCCTGCTCTGAACTGCATGCTAAGTTTTGGGACTGAGCAAATTCTTCATCTGGTTTCATGTCAAAACCATCTGAAGTCACAGAGTTCTGCACAGAACTGATTCAGAGGAATAAATTGTCCAAGTTCACTACAGATTGGCCCAACCATATTTGCTGGAGAAAGGGTGGGAACTGGAGGAAATCCTTGAGGGAAAATGAGCTAAGTTTCAAACAAAACTCAAGACCAGGCAAATTTTACATCATTTCAGTTTCACAGCCAACATATTTAGAACTATTTTCCCTATCTTTTTGTCCAGAAAATGGGACCTGGCCCACAATATTCTTCAGAAAGGCTAGCAGATCAGCTAAGACAGGAAAATATGCCAAGTTTCCCTTGTAACTGCACGAAGTTCCACATATTCTTAATCCAGCGTACTCATGCTTCTTTTATGTTCAATTCTTTAACTAGCCACACATGCAGATTGTTGTGTTGTTTCCTGCATTCAAATATTCAAGCTAGGTACAATCGCAAGTAGAGACAGAAAACAAAGGAGGATGCCATCATTTGTTTGAGCAATCACAAAGCTAACCAGTGTGCGTTGGATGCTGAGGATAAGAGGCTGAAAGAAACAAGTGTTAATTTCTCAAAAATAACTCTGAAAAAAACAATTCTGAAAAAATCATTTGTGCTAGCAGGAAAAAAAATTTTAAAAGCATATATCCTTGTTGGTTAAATCTGCTTTGCCAAATTCTCGCTCATCAAACCAGAGTGCAGTTTGGTTTGAGCTAACATAGTATAAAACTTAAATTATTTTAAAGAAAAAGTTATTCTCAGGAATTATTTATTTCATGTTCTTTATGAGTTCATTCTTCTCTTTCAGATCTTTTATTGCAAGGCAAGAGCTGAAAGTTTTAGAGAGAATGTTTAAACCCTATCTCATCTTACTGAGCCACTTCACGTGGGCAAAGTATCACTGTTTGTAATTTCAACTCACCATGAGAAGAAAAACAAAGTTTTTAGTAGCATCTCCTACTAGAATAATTGGTATAACTGTAAAAAAATACATAAGTTTTGGGGTGTACAAGCAGGACCTTTAAGAGCCAAAAAGCATTTTCAGTTGATAAAAGGCATTACTGACCAATGTGTGTTCTTTTGCTTCATCAAAGCACCATCAATCTAAAAAAAAATCCAGCTAACACTGCCTGGGAACAGACATGTTCAAACACTGTTTGTGGCACCTTGTCCCTTCAGGGATGATAGGGCAACCCTGAAAACTGTGGCCATGATTTGATTTTCCAAACATAGTCAGCCAGTGCCATTTGAGACAGTTTAGGATCTGTAAGACCCTCACATGGATTTGGCCAGTGTCACACAGGGCTTACAGGAGTCCATGCTCTTCTGGAGGGGCAGATGGGGCTCAGGTGAGCTACAAGAGGTATCTCAAAGGCACCAGGTTACCACATTTAAGCAACTGAATTCCACCTGTGTATCACATGCATACGCCATTGAAGCTGGAGCAAGAGTTTGTAAGAGAAGAGGCATACAAAGGTGGTCATTTACGCATATTTATGCCAATTGGTTTCATCTGGAATTAAGCATTAAAATGGCATGAGACAACTGATATAAAACAAATACCTCTCTCTTTCTCCCAAACTTTTAATAAAGGAAGATGTTACTGAGGTATTGGAAATATGATGTTGAAGGTTGAGCTTCCTAGACAGAGATTTGTACAGGGCAGTGTGTAGACCTGGCTATTGCTCTACCAAAAAAAAGCTAGAAATTGACTTGAAAGAAAGCAGATCTCTTGTAAGTGCTGAGATCCAAACCTAATAGTGTGCTTGGGCTCCCAGTGCTTATTTGGGCACCTAATTTTGTACTGAGACCAACAGGAATGAAGTGTTGGTCCCATGCCCATGTGATCTCTGGACAGCACAAGTATGTCTGGATGTCTTCACTCAGTAGGAATAGCCACCCATCTAGTGACAGTTCCTTTTTTTTTTTTTTTTTTTTTTTCCAAAACCTCATCTAAGACTTGACACTTCCAGGAATAGGAAATACAATCAGCATATTCTCCTACAGTTTATATTTGTCCATGTTGACTGGTCATGCCACCAGTGCTGATGTTCCTGAAGCTTCTCCAGGGCTAATCCATGGCTCTGGGGGACACCTCCACAGCATGAAATCTCAGGGGTTCTTGTGGATTTGCAACTCTTGAGTTTGGGATGGAGAGTTTGATCCGAAATGAGCTTCTGCCCGTGTCGTGGTTTAACCCCAGCCAGCAACTAAGCACCACGCAGCCGCTCACTCACTTCCCCCCCATCCAGTGGGATGGGGGAGAAAATCAGGAAAAGAAGTAAAACTCCTGGGTTGAGATAAGAACGGTTTAATAGAACAGAAAAGAAGAAACTAATAATGATAATGATAACACTAATAAAATGACAACAGTAAGTAATAAAAGGATTGAAATGTACAAATGATGCACAGGGCAATTGCTCACCACCCGCCGACCGACACCCAGCCAGTCCCCGAGCGGCCAAAAAAAACTGCCTCCCCCCCCTTCCCAGTTCCTAAACTAGATGGGACGTCACATGGTATGGAATACACCGTTGGCCAGTTTGGGTCAGGTGCCCTGGCTGGGCATGAGAAGCTGAAAATCCTTGACTATAGTCTAAACACTACTGAGCAACAACTGAAAACATCAGTGTTATCAACATTCTTCACATACTGAACTCAAAACATAGCACTGTACCAGCTACTAGGAAGACAGTTAACTCCATCCCGGCTGAAACCAGGACAGCCCGGCTTCAGCAGCAGCTGGTGTCAAAATTGTGCAAAACCCCACAAGTTTTTTTGCATGATATTCATGGACATGAATAAGGTACCTGCTGCCTGCTTGAGTCTTAACAAACCTAAGGGATATTTTGGGCTTAGGACCAATTCACTTTTGCAGGGTTTGATTTTCTTTAAAGTTCTTCTGCAACCAAATCAGAGCTCCCCTCTCTGTGCACACCTGCAGGTCTCCTGCTGAGCGACTGTCAGTATTATGCAGTATTAAATTAGTCTTGGCATTTCACAGTGTTCACTAATTATAAGCACATCTGTTGAAGAGCAGTTAGAGTCATTTTGTAGAGGGATGAAAATCCCAACGTCAATGTGTTTGATACATGTGTTTGTTTCCCCTTAGCGTGAGGGTGGGATAAACACTACTTGAAAAATCTGTAATCATCATTTCTCTTCCAAATAAATGTAAACGCTCCCTCAGCTCCCCTGGGGAGCGTAGCTGGACTATAGAAGACTCTCAGGGAAGATGAACAAGCCTAATGGCAAAGTTTTTTGTGAATCTCTTCACGCCTGTTAAAACTGATTTAAAACAAAAATAGAATTCAGAGAAGGTAACCAAACTGAGGTCCACACAGAGGTCTTACACTTGGGATCAATGGGAAATAGCAGTCACCACAGCATCAGCAGCGTCTGGATGCGCGCATCCCTTCACACTTTGTCCAGTCTAGGGCCATGCATGGCTGTAGGTGGTGTCTCCTTTCACCTCTTGAACCCTGACTTGGGTCCAGCCTCATGTTTCTGGCATTGTGAGAGAACTGTCTTGCCTAGAAACAAGTTTGTGAGACTGAAATATTTTGTTGTTTATCTATTTTAGCAAAGAAAGCAGTGAGAGCAAAAAGGTTACTATTTCATTTTCACAGTTTTCCTCATTCACGGTAGATGGTCTTAGCAAAAAGTTCTCTAATGTCATAAGACCGGTTTTCATACTCAAACAAATATCACATTACCTCTGAAATCCTGTGTCTTAAACCTTTTGTATTAATGTATATAAGGACTAATGATCCTGGAGTCAGTAGGGCTGTGCTGGTGCTACAGTCAGCTGAGAAGGGGATGCTTTGTGTCTCTGTTTTTGTTTGAACTTCAGACTCTCACGGGACCTTTGCTGCGCTTCACAGCAGTCCCTCCTTGACCAAAATACTTCTTGTCTCCCTTCACATGTCCCTTGTAGTCACTTAAAAGCTAGCGGCAAAAAAGTGGGTTCTCCAGAGATAATGCTATCTGTTAGCCTTTGGTCCTGTGAGCGACACCAGCCCAAATTTCATTCTGCTGTCCTGTCATTTTTTATCTTGCATTTAAATGTGTCTAACCATCAACAGAAACTGCTACAGTCCCTGGAGTCCAGCAGCTATTTTTTTGGGAGAGGGTACAGTGGGTGCAGAGCATGCAGCTGTTTTGCACCACAGATGGTTTTGGGATGCAAAAGCTCGGCAGCTCATTCATCAGACTGCTGATGGCTTCAGTGCAACATTCACCATTAAATCAGACACCCTGGAGTCATCCTGTCTGCCTCCAGTCCTGGCAAGCCAGTTTATCTCCTTGCACAGATACTTACTCTCAGCCCTGCTGGGACTGAAGTTCTGTGCCACACCAGCACATTAGCAGAGCTGAGAAAGAAACCTTAAATCCTTCGATGAGCAGAGCCTGGTACTTGGGACAACCAGACAAGTGGCGTGAGTGGGAGACAGGAGCAGAGTGGTCCAGCTTTGGTGAGTCACCACCACTATTGGCAGCACGTTGCTTCAATCCAGGAGGTTTTCCCTGGCACCACTCTCATCCCCACCAGCTCAGCAGTGTTCTGGGAGAGAAACCCAGCAACCCTGGGATGCAGATCCTCCGAGATGAACTAAAGTGCATTTTAACCATGCCCCTAGATCACGCACAGCTCTGCAGAACAAAGCCCTGCACAGTTCAGGGACACAGCTGAAGTGAAGTTCAAGCTGATCCACACTGTGGCTTGCAGGATAACTGCATTATAACCAAACCCCAGGCATGGTTATCTAATGGTGTAGACAGGCTGGGTGTTAACACCCTTCCCAGCAAAGGCTGTTTATTTGCAGGGCTGTTTGTTTACAAGCATGTAGGCAACCAAGGGCACTCCTGGCTGCAGCTGCAGTGGTGGCAGAGGACAAGAAAGAGGACAGGCTGTGAGGCTGGCACTCTTTCATGTGCCGTAAAAATAGCAGTGTATCCTCCCCTGGGTCGCTGCACTGAACTCAGCAGAGAGAGAAACTTGTCCTGCTAATGACTCAGGTGATGACTCTGAACCAGGAATGCTCTGCTCCTATGCTGAGACCATGAAGTTGGATGTGAACAAAATCACTATCTAGTTAAAAAAGGGTGGACTAGAGGACAAAAAATCAGCCCTGTTACTGTCTAGACCTCCACATCATATCCTTAGAGGCTCTGATGCAGCTTATTCAGAGGAGGAAATAAAAACTGCTTGGATAAAAGTTTCTTACACATTCCCATGCTCCACTCGCTTGTGAAAGTGTTTTTAGTATAGAACTATACCACTTTAATAATATGCACTTCTTCAATAAAAAAGTATGACTCACGCCTCTGCACAGGAGATAAAAGATGTGTGGAAACCGTAAAAACACTAATCCAGCATGTAAAGCCAGCAGACTCGCTTATCTTCATGGAATATTTTAATGTCTGCCTTGTTCTTCCAGGAAAGCTATGGGACCATTTACACCTTTAAAAAGCCTCAGCCTGTAAATAGGTATCTAAAATATCTTTCCCAAAGCTGGTTCTGTAAAACAGTTTTAAAAGGACTGATACTGGCTTTTATAGGGCATTCTTGGTTTTAGCACCCTGAGTGTTACATTAGCCATGTCTTCCTCATGTATAAATATAATGGTAAGGAGGCAGAAGTGCCTCCAACAGAGACTGCAAACAGAGATGTGCTGATGGGGTAAGTGTCTTCCACAGCGTGAATCCTAAAGGATTCGTGGTCCCATCATTAGAGCAATTAGACCCCAGCTCCCACCTGCCTTCTCTCACCTCACATGGAAGTCATGCCTCTTCCTTTGGGCGTCCCTTCCTTCTGGAGTCACGAGCTGCACCCCAGCAAACCTTGTCCCCTTCCCCAAATGCTGTGGAACCTTGTGGCTAGGGTCCAGCTTGGCAGATCCATGTCTCCTGCCTCCTGGGAAGCCTCTAACCACAAGTCTAGCATGTAAAAGCGAGATACTGTCACCATCTGTCTTTGACCTAAACCTAGTGCAAAGTCTGGGGACAGTCATAGTCACTTGGTCTTATCTTTGGTCTGTGTCCCAAGGCAGACAACTCCTCCCTCATCCTCAGGTCCCAATGAGTTGAGGCTCCTGGAGCAGACACCTCAGTGGCTTTTGGTACCACCTGATGTGATAAAAAACAGCTGGGACAGCCAGCAGAGTCTGCAATGGACAAAGACAGGAGGCTTTGGGATCCACCCGGCTGACAACACTATGGATGGGAGCATTTTGGGCTCTAAAAGCTTGAGCTTCTTGAAGACACAGGCACAGAGCTGGTCACCTACAGATCCTTACACACACTCATGCGCACGTGCACACACACACACGTGCACTCCCAACAGTTACTACATATTCAGCGATTGACTGGCTGTGTTGAGGACGACCTCAATTAAAAGGTGTCTTTGTAGGTCTCATGCAAAGCATGGCAACGCGTGGGGGTCCAGAGGGTAGAAAGAGTTCCTGGACTTTGATGACGTTCATTACAGGCATCTGTGCAGCTGACGCAGAGTTTGTTATTAATCTTTAGCTGTAGCACTCTGAATTGCATGTCCCACCAAACTGAGGTTCACTAGATGTCATATCATCTAATAGTTTTCTTTAGAAATGCCTAGTATATTTTACTGGTGTCACCCCAAAGCTGACCATGCAGCTGAGTCTGCAGACAAGGAGAGAGGGTGATTTACTGTGACAGAACTCCTGCAGTTCTAGCCAGCAGCAAATCAGTAGCAGTGTGGAGCATGAGCATTTAATGGGGACATCACATATTCCTGGAATGTTCTGCTGGAGCATAAAATCATATCCAGCCAACCAGGCTTGTGTGCATAAATCTCTGTTGTACACTGTTCTAGTTATGGAGCTGCTCCAGATTTGAGACCACTTAAGGAGATATATGCATCACTGGTCAGAGGTGCCCAATTTGGATGCAAAAATTAGGATTTTATGCCAATAGTGAAAAGCAAATGTCTTCTGGAGGTCATTTAGGATGCTGACTTAGGAGCCTGACCGGGACTGTAGCCAGTGCAGAGAAATCAGGGTCTCCAGAACTGAGCTAAGCAGCCCCCATAAGCTGACAAAAACCCTACAAACCTCTAATCACCAGTGCTCAGGGCTGTGCAGAGAGGCAAGGTCTATAACCCCACAATTAAAATCACTTTAGGATACTAAATCTAGCTCCTTCCATGGTTGATCAACATTGTAAATCCAAGCTAATTTATATTTTGGAATAGCTGAAAAGTGGAGGCTAAAAGATATTTTTAAAAGAGTAAAGTAATAAATACCTCTTCAATCTGTCAAAGGTCCACAGTCTTCTGTTCTCTCCCTTTCGGTGAGCATGGCTTTGCTCAGCTCCCACCCACCACCCCTTTATGGTGCATGGAAAAGGGAATTCAGTCAGGTTGTTAAATCATTTTCTGCTTAAAAATTACTTCCACCTTCTACTGCACTTTTGTGTCTCTAGCTACCAGGCATTTGACCACTACTTCACACAACCCAACAGGTTAAAGCAGGTTTCTAACTTCTTTTAAGTAAGGAGCAAGTAACCAACAGCAGTAACGACTCTCATCACTGGCTGTTTTCCTATTCTTCAAGGTTTAGACAAAATATTCATTGGTCCCATAGAAACAGTCCACAAAGTTGTAGTGTGAGACTCATGTTAACCTTGAAAACAGGGCAGACCTGTGGTCCTGTAGAAAACTCTTGGAAAAATTAAAATAGGATCCCCTGCTTAAAGCCAAGTAGACACAGATGTTTGAAGGACGCACTGTCTCCTAATGGTCTTTGGAGTGGTTTCCTCCCATATTCTGTAACAAAGGGCTTTTTTAAACTGAAAGACAAATAATAGTTCTAGTACCTTTTAGAGCATGATCCAGTGCTTCCACTGGAAGAAGAGGCCCAGGCTTGGACTTCTGTAAAACATGGCAAGTGTGAGGGTGAGGAGAGAGGTTATTGATGCTGTATCTGAAATGGAAGGTCTTTGGCTGGAACCACAACCTGAAACAGCATCTCCCAGCTCTGGATCATGCCACGTATCATGTTGAAGTGACTTGTGTTGATCCAATGGTACATGGAGAACAGTTGGGAATTCCTCTACAGAGACTTTGTAAAAGCGACATGAAGTGGATTAATATGTGGTTAATAATGTTGTTTGTTGCACTTATTTTGTTGCACTATAATTTATTGATGCTGAATAGTAATTTCATGAGTCATTACTGTTGTGCAATTCTTGTAAAATTTGCATTACATGGAGAAGGAAACCGTAGGCTGTTCAATGGGCCGTAATATTTAGCAAAGGTAAAGGTAAGGGTAGAACTATGTAAAATCATATGTCAGTCCTTGTCAGCATCACAGCACAAGTATGATTAAAGCCATCTCTGCTTAGTATGATGTTTAAACATATTAAGAAACTTAAGCACATGTTCTTAATGAGTGCGATACTGTTCTGAATTGCACAACAAAAAGGAAAAAAATCACATGGGGGCATGCAGAGTCAGGCCATGCAGGGAGGGGACATTTCTGAAGGCTGCTTCCTGGTTCTTGGTTCTCCAGCAGAAAGCCTGCTACGATAATCTACTCACAGGAATATTAATGGCACTTCTGTTGGGACATTTCTTTAAATTAGAAATTTATTTTCTGCCGCCCCACACCCCAATAACCTTACTGGCTTAACAAACCTCACTTTCTTTTCAAAAGAAGCATTTTAAGCTGCTTGATCTGCAAACATTACAGAAGAGTGAAAGGTTACTACCCCTCCCTCAGAGGCTGTTGTGTGCTAGAGGGTTTTACACTTGATGCCGTAACTCTGAAGAAACTACATTTAATGCATTTGGGAAATGAGTAAACACTGTCAGACTGCAACATGCACACGCACATTGAGTGATTCTTCTGCAAATGGCGTTGTTGTGCTCAGCACGTGTATTCAGGAGGAGGAGGTGAGACGCACAAATGTTGGCCTTTATTCTGGTCCTGGGAGATGGTCTGGCACCTCCCAGAATCCGTCAAAACTTCTAATGCCTTGGCAGCATTTTCCCCTCTAACAGATATCTTTCCATCCATCTTTCTTTCTCTCCATCTTTCTTTCTTTTCTTTTTCTCTCTTTCTCTTTTTTCTTTTTCTTTCTTTCCTTCCTTCCTTCTTTTTCTTGCCTCAGTGCCTCACCTTACCTAACCACCTTCCTAATTCAAAGACACCCAACTTCCAAAGTTTATATCTGTGAACAACACCTTCACATGCACAAATAAAGTCACTTCCAAGCTTTGGCGTTTGCAGGAGTTGAGCCTGAAGTGTTAAAGTACAAACACTTTCTGATCAGCCATTCCCTTGATAACAGATGGCCCAATCTATGCTCCAAGATTGTCTTTAACTCTGTCTGACCCAACATAAAACCAAATGTTCATAAACTGCAGTTCTCCATACCCCAAGATGTCCATTTTTGGCTGTAAATCTGGAGCACATGCTGTTATCTGAGATTTATAACAGTCATGTGCGATACGGGGAGGTGCGTTAGCTAACTTGGGGGGAATCTGATCAACACAGGCAAATCAGTGCTCCCTCCAACAACTTTAGCTTCTTCTGAGAAACTTTCTGTGCCAGTATTTTCAATGTCATAAATTTATTTTTTTATTTCCCTGGATAGTACCTCACCTTATATCTTGGGTAAATATACCAAGCCTAAGCCATAGGAATTATATGCATTAAAGGCCACAGGAATCACTTGGATGGGAAGGGACTACCTCTATAACACCAGAATTTTAGTACAAGATCTGCAGGGATCAGTGCTGCCTCTTTCCATTGGCATTAGTGCTGCCTCAAGGGCAGGAGAGCACAGAAAAAATGCCAGATGCAGACCCCATAGAAGGTACTGAAATAACACCTTGAAGTTAATGAATTATGAGGAATCAAACCGTAGCTCAGATGTCTGGTTGACACCACACTTCCCCAGCTTCGTTCAACATGCTCCTAGTACGTTGTGATCACACACTGCTGCTGCAAAAGGAACAGGCAGATAGCTGTGACTGGATGCTTGGCATCCCCTCATTTCGGGAAGAAAAGGGTTGGATCTGCTATTTTTTATAAAGTCACAAATTCTGTTAAGCAAAAGGATGAAAAAAAGAATCACCTTTCCTATAACCCATGAAACTTTTGTTTCAGGCTTCAAAATAAGAAAATAAGACATAATTTGTTTTTAAGAAGTCCATAAAATAGACAAATGTTCAGGTTTCATTGTTGCGAAAAAAAAGTCTTTTCACAGGCATTATTTTTCGCAGGGCAGGGGGAAGGGGAGCTTCTAATCTGTTTATACTAGGATTAATATTAGGAGTGAGTTAGTTTTTCCAAGGTTCAGGAGAGCATGAGGGGGAAAACAAAACAAAACTTATTTTCAGGAATGTTTACCAATGGGTTCTGGTCATGACTTGTGTTTTGAAACTTGGGAGGCCAGTTTTTGAGCCTCACTGTTAGTGTTTAACTTTAGGATTAGGAATTATTGAGTTAGGTTCATTAAAATAGCCGGGGTTTGTCCTTCAAAAATTTAAGAAAACATGGTATAAGCCTTGGAAGCAAGGTCTCTTTCTGGGTAACAACAGTCTCATTCAGCTCTAAGCATATGGCTGTCTTTGTTTTAGAAACCTGTGTTAAAATAAGGGTAACGCTCCCCATTCCAGCAGAATCATCAGCTCTGTTCTCAGGGATTTACATAGCTCTCAATAATGCCAATTTAAAGCCTTGAGAAATCTACAGAGATTGCAGCATATTAAAACTACTGTAAGGGTGATGGGGGTCGGTTCTTCCCTAACTGTTCTTCTTTCATGTTCAGTTCCCAGTTTGAAGGGGGGGGGGGGAAATGCGCCAACATCACAGGCAGGATAAGGCTGGCAAAGGGCATCTCTCAACTCTCTGAGCTGAGTAATGGATGAAGATACTGAAACATTCCCACAAAACAACCTTGAGCAGAGACTACTCCCAGGTGTCAGCATGAGGACATCCTCCTGGGAACGCATGAAGAGGCCAAATGCCGTTTTCCTGCTGCAACAGGTTACTCTGCAAAGGGCAGACCGCATTCCCGCGCCCTGGCGCAGGCAGAGGACAAAGGCTCCTTCGGGGGCAAACGTCCCTCCTCGAGCTTCCCAAATGGCTTGCAGCAGCCTCTGTGGTGTTGTGCCAACTGCATGGTAGGATCTTTGCATTTCCATCCTCAGCAGGACCAGTTCTGCCTTCAGCCACTTTAATGTAAGCGAATTCAAAGCAGCTGCCCCGTTATAGCGCAGGCTAGGGCTAGCCCCAACTTGTCTATGTGTGGTTGCACTCGCAAATGTCCCATTAATTGAGAACAGTCCCTAGTGGGTTTTCATTTCAAGAAGAGTTTTAGAAGTTTGGGTCACTGCAAACAAAATCGTGCTTTCCTCTGTTTTGGGTGTTTTACAGCAACTCAACTCTTTTTTTAATCTGCAGCCCAACCAGCTGACTGGAGCTGGCAGGAAGACAATGAATCCATTTTACGACGACTTTCAAGGTTTCAAAATGTGTTTTGGATCTGCCTTGGAGTGAAAACAAAACCTTCTGAACTTTTTCATACAGTGAAGTCATGTCAAGACCATTTTTGCCTGGGAAGGCTCTGAGATTGCCTCGGTGGTACGGACTGCGCAGCCAGCCTCGTTAGTGCTGCTGGAGGTCAGGTGGCTGCTTATTACTCTGCAAACAGCAGCTCGGCAATGTATAGATCAACCTGGACACCTTCACCCCTGGGCACACGACAAACTGGTTCCTGCTCTGGATGGTTTTTTCTAGGTGGGATACCTGCTGCGACTTGTCTCGGGAATCCTCGAGAATAACCCAGTTCCTCCTAATGATGTAAAGTCACAGTGACCTTGAATTTCTGTGACAGCAAACCAGCCATGGGCAAAGAGGGTTGGGACCCTGATTCGCAGCCTCACTTTTCACTTTTACAGATATTACCAGCTTGCTGATGTAGATACCACTCTTTTCATGTTTCTACACTTGGCAGAGGGAGATATTGCACCGTACAATAAATAAAATAAAAAAAAGAAATTGCCTTATCAGTCTTGAAATTGCCTCTTTTTCCTTCCTTGGTTTTTTATGCTTCCAACTGCTCTGCTTCATACGTTGTTTAAGACAGATAAGCTCACTGACAAATGCAAGCTCTGGTCCAGAAAATACCAATCCTAAGTTAATTTTTCCAGGCAGAGACCCTGACTATGCCTTATTTGTACTCAGTGGTATATGTCAACTCGCACATAGTTTCAGACCTGCCAGGAATTACACTGGTGTTGGATTATAGCGTACTTGATTTTGAAGAGAGGAGAAGCTATGCTACTGTAATCATTATTTAAACCATATCCTTTTGCTTTGTTGATTGGCAGGCTCCCATTCACACATAGCATATCATGCAGACACAAAGAAAGGGCCTGCCTTTGAGAAAAAAACTCAACACTTTTTTGCAGCTGAATTACTCATTTTTGCATAAAAAACATTATTTCAGCTAGAGAGGAGGCAGAAGAAAATTGTGACATATATTTATTGATCTCTTCAGCACAGAGGCTTCCTGTGAAACAAGACCCCATGTGTCAGGTGCTGTGAAAGTAAAAAGCTTCTCCCTGAAGAACTTTCAGTCTGAATAGAAAACAGTAAGAAAAAAAAAATATTTTTAGTATATATCCTTATTTTACTAATGGAGAAATAAACCAGTGAGAGTGAGTGGGTGTTTTATCAGAAATATGTCTGGTTGAAAAGAAAGCCTCTCTGGGAAGGCAGTCAGATTCACTAACCGCAAGATTATCTTTATTAGTTATTATCTGTCCAAAAGATTTCACATAATAATTTCTGCCATTCTGGTTGATACCACATTAAATGGAAAAAGCAACCTACTTGTCACATAAATTACTGGAGCACACCTGTCACCAGTTACTCATAAGGATGCATTGCCTGTTTTTCATTCTTGATGATATTGTAAAGTTTATGAAGTCCACATGGTTCACCCATCCGTTACCTCCACACATCCATTTACTAGCTCTTCCTACCTCACATACGGATTATTTCCATACATTGCTGTAGAGCTCATCTTATATGCTAGGATAAACTAGGTGTGCAGGATAAACTAGGTGTGCAGAATAAACTGGACATCAAGGCATTGTCCAAAGAGCTGGATTCACAGCAGGCAAACACCAAATGCACAACAGTCCTTCCACGCATAGGTTAGTTATCTTCTCACTGCCCATCTGTCTTCTTTTTTCCCCATCAAACATAACTGGACATCTATGATTTCTTAGCCACAGAGTACACGGTTTATGTTTGAAGAGAGACATTTGTAATAAAGATGATGGATTCATATAAGCATCCAGTGAACTCGTACTGTCTTCTTCGATGTTTATGTTCACTTATTGTGCTCTACTGTTCTCAAATAATTACATAACTAGCCACAGCCATTTCAAACAGCCTTCAACCCACATCAGCCTCGTGTATAAACACTGGTGCTTTGTACAGTCATTTTGTATGAAAATTGTCTGCAGGGCAGCAGTTTGCCGTACCATATTCATTTTGTGAGATGATTCAGGCAGCAGTTAAGACTCAAAGTGCTTTTGATTTCCTTGCAAGCAGTCTGTCTGCTTTGCCTCCTATCTGTAGCCCAAGATCTAAGAAGGGGTTGCCCAGTATGGTCTGCTTCCAGAGCCCTGCTAATAAATCACTGAGCTGCAAATAACAGGCACAAACAGATCCCAAGCATCTGGACCACTCGCTCCATAACTGCAGGCACAAAATCTTCGATCTTTGCTTTTAAACAGGCCCACTTTCAGCTCAAGCACCCGCTGCCTATAGGTCAGATGCTGCAAGGCCTCATTAATATGGTCCTGTGCCCAAGCAGCAATAATTTGTGTCTCATTTTGGGTCATTAGCTTGGGCTCAGCCCTGCCCTAACCATAAACGAATGAAGACTGAGTCTGCCTGCAAAGGCTTGGTGGCTTTCCACCCAGTGAAGAGGAGTCCCATGCAGTAAAATAAAAATACCTGAAAACCAGCCTGCTCCAGAAAATAATGCAGGGCATCCTAACTCTCATGGAGACAAAGCTGCCTCTTTGGAAAAACTTCAGGCATTTTTAAAAGCAAGAGTGCGTGAGTCACCATCTGACTCCCCACCCAGCTTTTGGGCAGGGAGGGTGGTGAAATGGTCCAGTAGAAAAAAGTGTGTCATCCCGGCAAGCCTGTTCACCTCACAAAGTGAAAAGTGCCTGGAAGGCAATGAATCCCATCACTGTGAGTAATTAGGCTCTGTGGGTAAGGACTAGCAGAAGGCATAAGCATCATTTAATTCCAATTTAAGCCTTTTTTAAACATCATTATAAGACAAATCTGAGACAACATCTTTGGCGTGGGGACAGATTCATGCGTCTCCACCTTCACCTTCAAGTGGTGCAGGGATGCACCCTTCCCTCAAAGGGAAGAGGATATTGCACAGCACCAGCCTGTACTCTTGCTTGAAAGGAAAGAAGAAAAAAATCCCAGGAAATTGTGCTGATTTCTCCCCAGGTATGAAGAAATGGACATTTCTGCCTTTCCCCTCACCGGCAGGAGAGGTTGTAGTTTTTGTTCTTTGAAAGAGAGAAAGGTAAACACCTCTGGGCTGAGTAAAGAACATCTTTTAGAAGCTGTCTTTTTCTCAGTGACACACCCCCTTATCGCCCATACACACAAACACACACGCACACGCACCACGTGCGCATGTACACACAGACACACATTTTCTATTTCATTAAAAAACATTCTGGTAACAATCAAAGGCAGCTCATAAATGTCATATTTTGAAAAGCATAATGCGCGATTCCCTCTTTAGAGCAGTTTTTATGACAAACAGTATACCAATGTTTGTGTATCATTTCTAGGACCATAAAATAACTTTTTATGGCTCTTAGGCTAATATCTGAAAAGTAGAGTACATTTTTGTATGAAATTCTTTCACAGGATTTAAAGCATAATATCCCTTGCCAGTCCACCCTCCCTCTCCCCATTTCTCTTTCTATGCAAAACCATGTGACAAAAAGCAAAGTGCTTTTAAGAAACATACCTCTGGCGTAGAGCCAAGCCCTTTTTCTTTTTTTTTTTTTTTTGGTTTTGCCAGTTGAAGCTGACAGATATCTATAGCAAACAGTTAACATATATAAACATGTCAGATATAAAACAAATATACTTTGAAAGAAAACAGAGAGCTGGAATGGTTCATGCCGCAAGACAATGTTGGTGCAATTAGCGGGAGCAGGGTGTGGGGTCTTCAGGGTGGGTTTGGCAGGTCTATCCGAGGTAGAAGTACCTTTCTTCTTCACTCTGTCAAGTCCTGCATGGATGGCATGGAAAAAAGACAGGCCCCCAGTGTCACAGCCACCATCTGGTATAGATGAAAAGAAAGCACAAGCAGTTTTTTATGATGACCGGTGAGGCGGTGTGTATGAGAGACATCTGCAGGCGTGCGTTTCTGGAATACGTTTCACAGGTCGGAGAAGCTGGATCATCGCTGAATTGCAGCCACTTAGAGGCTTGATCCTGCAAAGCCTCTGTCGGACGCTGAGCCCTCCTCCCTCTGCTCAGGCTTTCCCCCCCCGTTTATTATCGCGTGGCACTTAATGTGATTATAAACGAATGAGACTGAATTAGTTAGAGTTAGGAAAGAAAAAAAACAAGTAGCAGTGTGGTCTGGTGCTGTGTACTGTGAGCAGGCTCACAGCACCCCACCAGTGAGGAGTCACCCCAGCACCGGAGTCACCTATAAGGTCGTGGGATGTTGACCCTAGAGGGGTGCACGAGGATGGGGCAAAAATGACCAAAGAGAAAGGGAAGGGTGTCTCACTTGGGTCTGCTCCCTGCTCTGCTGCCATCCCAGGGCCACGTCTCTTCGCTGCCCACTGCCTTCTCTTGGGGCAGAGGTGTCCCAGGGCCCAGACTCATCATTTTCGGCATTCTCGTTATCAGACTGAATAAGGAAAATAACCATTTTAGCCTGCCCATCAAGTCAATGAGTGGGACTGGCATCCTTAGGCAGCAGTTCAGGGTGGGCTTCAGTGTCCAAAACACCACGGGACGAATCCAGGCTCTGCTGCGCCTGTGTCCAGAGGATCTCCTTCTTGGTGGGTCGTATAAAGCAGTCTAGCACAGACCAGACACCAGGGTGGCTCCTGGCCACCGAACCCTAACAATAGGTTAAGAATAGACTAAACAGATAATTAAACAGATTAATTCAGCTCTCAAACAGACTAGGAGTGCAATTAAATGGACTCAGATTCTTCAGGCCGGGAAAGACACTGCTGAAGGGGATATGATAGAGATCACAAATAGGCTGCAAAATATGAATAGAAGATGACTGTTCGCTTTCTCTTCTAATACAAGAGCTAGGGGACATCAGATGAAACTAGTTAGTGGCAAGTTCGTAGAAAAAAAGAAACAAAAGAAGAGCCATTTTCCCTAGTGTTTAGTTAAGGGGGGAACTCTGCCATAGGGCTACCAGGCACATTCATGGAAGAAGAATTATTTAAGGGCTATTGAAGACAGAGATGTCTCCCCTGGCTCAGGGCAGAGCTGATGCTGCCGGCGGCTGGTGAGCGCAGGGGGGGACATCTCTGTGCTCTGGCCCTGCTTACACAGACCAGGTCTGCCTTGGGATGAAGGATCGGACAGTCTTAGGACCAGTGTCTGCATCCCACCAACACAGTTTAAAATTCACATTTTAAAAACGCAGTCAAAAAGGCTGTTAGCAACACAGATGCTGCCTGTAGCTGGAAGGGAAGGCACACACCTCCACATGCTTAGAGTCCTTTAGAAAGTCCAGCCAGCAATACCTGAGCATCTTGGGAGCTGAATCTCCTCGAAAAAATTAAAACTGGGGTAAGGAGGGGTTTAGTCCTTCTGATGCCTCCCAGGGACACAGATCAAACCTTTATTCTTTTGTGAGCGGAAGAAAAGAGGGATTAACAGCAGTGATGAGTGAAATTCAAACACTTCGCAGGTTTCGTTCAATTTGGGTAAGTCTAAACCAGATCTGGATTGGAATTTAAGCAGTACACGTTTCAGAAAATGCCTTCCATCAAAGCGATCCCCCATGTCTCAGCTCGCTTTTATTTGATGCAGAAATAAGTGAGAATGGAAAGAAATGTTTTTGACTACAAGAGTACTTAAGATGTTATTCACCAATAATGAAATATTTTGCAGAAAAATGTTTGTCAATTATGTTTTTAAGTTTTACAAAAAAAGTGAGACTTTTTGAAAAGCCATTTTTAAATGAGTTAGATTTTTTCTTCCCTTTCTTTTCTTTCCTTCCTCCCTTCCTTCCTTCCTTCCTTTCTAATTGCTACATTTTTCCTGCTCATTACTGCCTCACACTACTCTGTCTGCTGCTGAAAAAGAGGATGAAAAAGATTTCTAAACCCTTAGAGAAAACTGCTGTTCATTTAAACCTTCTGAAAAAAAATAGAAGAAAGAAATTTAAAGTGTGAAACTGCATGGAAAACAAAGCTTCTTTTTTAATGCCTTTCTACCTGAAATATGGGGGGAAAAAACCCACGTGCAGAAACACTTTGAAAAGTGGGATGTCTCTACTTTTGCCTTCCTCACTGCAGGCACAGGAGATTCAATAGGTCTCACCCGGCTCGTGGAGGGGCAACTGAGACCTCATCCTCTAAAGGATAATATTAGAGGTACCATGGTTTTGGTTAGCTCTGCTTTTACAGACACACAGGAAGTCTGCAGCAGAAAAGGGATTAAGAACGAGCGTTAAATGAGTGACCTCTCCCACCCCCAGACCAGCCTCTCATTTCTTTCTCTTTCCCAACAGAAAACACGCACTGCTGGTGGGGACAGCGAAAGGGAAGGTGACCCCCGAAACCGCTGAGCCATTCTGGGGAGATGAAGCAGACACTGCCCTCCAAAGCAGAAGCAGCATCGCAATTTTCATTTTTCTGCCCCTCAAATATTGTCAGCACTAAAAAGGCACCTGATTTCCATCCAGCTCCAGGTCTAGCATGGGACCCGCTAATCACCCCAGCAGCTCAGAGTCCCCATGGCTGCAGTGTCTCCTCCCCTGGTCCTCTGCTGCACAGCAACCCCAACAGCCTGGGGCCAGATCCTGAGCCAGCACATGTCGAGGTGATGCCAATTGACACCTGCTGAAGGTTAGTCCCCTGAGATTAACTGTTAACTTTATAGCTCTGCTTTCGGGGTGGGATTTTCCAAAGCGCCTGTTTGGTATATGTGTGTGACAGAGCAGGAGAAATTGCATAGATGGTTTTATCCCCCTCCACGATGTCACATAAACAAGTTCAGTCATATATTTTAATTCATGAGAAAATCACGCTCCAAATAATAAAAATATTAAGACAAACTTTCTGTCAGCTCAGCATAGCAGCCTGCTCTGGCAATGTGCTACAAGAGCTGCTTGCACTGAACTCCTTGAGAAGAGGCGTCAACCCCAAGGCAAACATCTGTGGATGTTTTATGAGAGCCTAGACCAAGAGAAAAGCCAGCAGCAGACATCTGTAGGCTTCTTTTGGGCCAAGGACAACAGATCCCGGTATCTATTGTATGAGGAAGGATTGCTGGACTTTGTGGTCTTCATGGCTAGCTGCAAGGAAACCCTCACAGCTTCCTTAGCTGGAACACAATTGCTTGAGGTTCCTGCCTCTTCCAGGTTCATTTTCTTGCATGAAATATCCTTAAAGGGAAAAATAATGGGATGGTCAATTTAGAGATAGATGAACTTGGCACCATTTCCAATAACCTGCCTGGGTCTTAATGCCTTCGCAATGTTGGACTGGTAATAACAGTATTGGACTGTCTGTTTAACACCTGTGATAAACCAGGGCGCTATTCAAAATTGCATTTCAATTGCTCATGAATTTCCCTGTCTTAATAGCAGCAAGTAATAACTGTAGGAGATGGCATTCAGCTTCTGAGTTGTGGGCAGCCACAATCCTGTTCCTAAACATGTTGTGCTTGCAGGGCTTTTTTCTTTCAGGAAAATATTGGTCTGATTTTGCCTCAGTTGCACAGGGCAAATCCACTGCCTTTTAGGACTGAGCTCCGAGACTCTGAGGTCAGAATCTCACTTGAGACCACCAACATATCAATTTGTCCATGAGCTAATGGGCAACATTGGCTTAACATGTTGTATGAGATTGGGATGGTTCGGAAAGCAGAAGGGTGAATGCAAGGGAGAGAAGAGGGACATGTGGCCGGGGTGGGACCTCTGAGGCCACCAAGCATGATAGCTCAGGCTGCTGAGAAGCCACCGTTCCCAAGAAACCCCGGAGAAACAAAGCTGACATCCTCTCCCCGGCGCCGGTCGCTGTGCCTGGGCCAAAAAATAAAGTGGGCTACGACACGAGCGCAGACCATGCTGTGCTCTTGTTTACTTTACAAGCATAGATGTGACCAGCATGTCTCACCACAGCCCTGAACTCCAGTTCAGCTGAACTGGAGCCTGCAACAGCTGGAGGAGAGGAAATGAGCTTGCGCGGATATTCGACTGCCGGTGTCTCCTTTCAGATGAAATTAATGTCAGTGGTTGTTGATGCTACAGGTCATTTCCTGTCTCCCCCGTTAAATCTGGAACTTCAGTGGATTTCCCAATGGTAAAGGGAGGTCTGGCTAGCTTTCCAGCCAGCTTTTTTAGGCTTAGTAGTGTTCTTGTGAGCACTGGAGGGTAATTATGAAGCAGGCTGTAACCCACGTCACGCAAAAGTTCAGAAAATAGAATTACAGAGGTAGGAGACAGTGCTGCTGTGTGCGTGGGGTGTTTCCTACATAACAAGTAGCAAGTGTCATCTACAGATAGGCAAACAGATATACAAGCAAAACTGTGTTAGCTGGAAATCTTAATGTCAGGGATCATAATGACAGATTGCTGCAAAATCAAGGAGTTGCTCCAACGCCATCACCTTAGAGGCTGAGCTTGTCCTCTGGATTGTCTTCCAAAGCTGTTCAGGCACCCATAGACACAGTCACCACTGCCTTTAAGGTAAGCCATGCCTCCAGCTCATGGGTGTCAACTCTGGCCTTGACGCACACATGTTGCCTCAGTGCAAGGAGCACAACGATAAACGACTGTGGAAGATTTCATGGGGAGCTTGACTTCGTTTTGTAATCGAGTACCCATTTTCTGGGAATGTCTCCTCATTCAAAACACACAGATAACTGAACCAGCACAACGGGAAAAATAGCTATGTCCAGAAAACCCTGTGCAGCTCTAGTCCATTGAAGCAGCAGCTGTCCCCGTAGGATCTCCACATGCTTCATACATTAATTAACCCAAGATCCCCATAAGACAGCTATAATGCTGGGGCTGGGAGCTCTCTGCGATAGTGCCCAGTCTTGCACAGAGGTTGTCTGCTTGTGTGCAGCACAAAGTTATAGTTGTGGAGTAGGAAGACCAAAGCCTGCATCCCAACAGCACCTTAAATGTGGAATGGCCACTCTGTGAGCCACCGAGCAGCCGTGGGGCCCTTCACTGCCTGCCGACTTACCTAGTCCAGCTGGATACTAACCTCTGTTCAGTTCAACTCTCATGTTTCTCCCCGCCTTTGCTCCCTGAAATATTCTAGTCATGTCGTCTTCCCACCTCTCCTATACCCATCGCCTTCCCACCGTTTTCATTGTTCTTCATAAAATTTCCTCTGTGTTGGGGGAAAGTGCCTGTGGGTATATTCAGAAACCCAACCTGAGGCACTTATCTGAGGCAGTTGATCCTGTGGCTCCCAAATTTACTGGGGAGAAGCTCCACCAGGGGGATGAACCATTTCTCTCATTTCTCTAGAGGAGCCCATTTCTCCCAGGTTTCTGTGGAGGAGGCCTCCAGAGAGCAGCTGGCTGAGTTTGGTACCTAAATTTGGGTGGGGTGAAAACCACTGCCCTGCAGATGTCAAAGGGAGTTAAGTTTGCATGGGATGGGCAGGCACTCGTGCAAGCACAACCCTTTCTGCTGATTCCTTTGTTTGCTGTGCCATGATCATACAATGAAGGCCTGTGCCAGGCACCACATAAAAAACAGAGGGAGAAAGTTTTCTCACCCTGGAGTTTGCAGTCTAAACAGACAAAGGAGTACTGCAGAAGACTGAGCAGAGTTTGGCTTGCAAATATTATGTTAGCTCCCTGATTTCTTCATGGTCGGTTGGGCGGCAGATGTATTGCTTGCGTTGAATGGTTTGGGAGGGATATCCATGCATGCCTGGGAGTGGAACAGGATCTTGTCTTTATGGCAAATTTGGCATGAGGAGATGTTCCCAATTAAATCAGATGAGCACTTGCAATCCTAGCAGAATTATTTCAAACTGAATTGGTTTAACTTGCTGTATACAAAGGATGGTGTTCACTGGAAAATGTTTTTATTCCAGAATTAGGGCATCTCCATGTGGAGTTTTTCAGGGAGAACTATTCTTTCTTAAATCCATCCCTTCCCTTAATCTAAATGAACTTCCCTGGATAGAAAAGTGTGTGTGTATATGTAACACAGAAGGGGCCCAGAGAAAAGCAGGAAGGGATTAGCTGAAAGGAAAAACAAAGGAAGGGGCAGAGATACGGAGGGGAGGGAGATAAATTGGCTAACGAGAAGAGGGAAGGAAAACGAAGAGCAGCTGGAGCGAAGAGCCCATCGGGCCAGAACCCAGCAGGAGGATTCCCCCAGCCGACTACAGCTCGCCTGCCGCAGCTGCCCCCGGGTGAGCGGACGGCAGCTCTGCTCTGCACGGAGCGCAGGGACCTTGTGGACCATCGGCTTTTCTCCAGGAAGCCCTCAGCTTCTGGACACACCATTCACTAGGGAGTTCAGCTCTGGAGCTGTTTATTTTCTTTAAGAAAAGGAAGTGTCTCGACCGAAGGAAAACATTTCTTTCTGTAAAAGTTGTAAGCAAACCCAGCGTATTTGATGCAATGCTGCAAAGTGTTGCTTGTTACACTTCTGGAGTCAAAGACAACGAAGCCAAAAACTAAAACAAAACAAAAAAAAAGAGAACCAATGTCTTCCTTGTTAAGCCAGGTCACCGTTGCTACAAATGGGGCAGGGGAGAGGAAAAGCTTGCTCCAAATCCTGCCCCACAATAAGCTGGCAATGCCGCGTGTTGCCCGTACCCCATGAGTAAGAGACACCCTCCTCCCCCGTAACACCGTGCCACAGGGCTCGGGAGGGATACTCAGCTCCGCTCTCGTTCTGCAGCGCTGCTGTTGACCTGAAACCTTCTCAGGTTTTGTGGCAAATCTGATGGCCTAGCACCACAAACAGGCTGCCGTCTTCAGTTCAGCCATCCCTCCTGCTCTACAGTACGTAGCTCCCACAGCCAAGGGCAGTGAAGAGAGCCCCCTGCTCTTGACGGTTTAAATCTCTGCTCTGCCACAGGCTTTCTAGGTAACCTTGGGCAAGTCCCTTAGCCTCGGGATACCCAGTCCCCATGCCTACCTGCTGGTTCTAACGTTTCCTTACCTCTTAGGGGTGTCTCAAGAAGGTCAGCACCAACAACCGTGAGAAGCCCAGTCCCATGGCAATAGGAGCTGCGCATATTCCTCAAGTGGGTCCAGACTGTGATGGCGATGGTGATATTTCCATTGTTATATTTCCTAAAGTGTGCTCTTTAAAAAAGAAACAGGAAGATGCGGTACTTGCCCTAGACTATATCACCTGCACACTCAGGGCTTTGTCTAAATGAACAATACTGCTTGCCAGATTGTATTTCCTGTGAGCAGGAATTGTGTTTGGTGTGGTGCGAAGCACAGCCAAAGTTCAGTAAAAAAAATAAGAGAGGGAAAGGAATAATAATATTTTATGCATGAATTCACTGAGAAACAAAATGAGGCACAGAGTTGTTGAGTGGTTTACACAGCAACGGTGTTGAACATTGAAATATTGAACCCAGGAGTCCAATTCTGACAATCTCATCCTGCTTCAACTGCTAGCACAGACTGTTTTTTCATATTTTTCTGCCATTGCTATATGCAGGGACTTTTATCCAAAGAGCATAATTTTCTCATTAATCTGATTTTGGATATGTGGAAGATTTGCAAAAGAAAGGAACCAAAAAGTTTCAAGGATGAAAGCAATCACCAAGAGAGTTCAAAGAGGAGCAAAACAATAAAGAAAATATCTCTCTGCTCATGCATCCAGATCACCTGCAGTCAGTAGCCCAAAGAAGGCAGTGTTAGCTATTGCTGATATGCACAGCTCTGGGGATGCTAAAACCAGATGAGAAACCACATGTATCTTCACTTGTCTGTCCAGCCTTCCTTCTGAAAAAAAAATTAATACCCTATTCAAATACAAGCACTAGTGTAATGAGGATTTTGAGTCAGTCCTTAGCATCTAGGATCAAAGGTTATTAAGCTAATTTAGAGACAATTTAAAAGGTGCTGGGAATGCCAAGGGGACCAGTCCCTTCCAAGAACATAGCAACACCTACGGCTTCCCTCAATGCCTGCAGAGTAGGGCAGTCCCATAGGATGAGAGAAGGCTGCATTCAGATCCCTCCATCCTTCGAGGAGTCATCCCACATCTCTTGCTTTTCAAAATCATGATATTTTTTCAAGATATTAAGATATCTCCCTCCCTGAAGTTTTGGGTAGGGAAAAAACTTTAGCCCCATCTGTTGATGTTATGTCATTGCCTTCAAAAGAATATTTTGTTGGGCTAGAAAGCAGGGAGTGAGTGTGGCTATCCAGACCCAGGTGGGAGCACCTACCCACAGGTCCTGACTTTTTTCTAAGCACTGGTCAACACAAAATACTAAAACAGCCCTTGAAAGACAGATACGGCCCATCATATTTCAGGTGAGTAATATGATCACTCACTAGAAAAATCCTATTCTCTCTAGAGCCATGTGCTTTTTCGGCATGGTGGGACAGTCTCCTCCCAAGGCGGGGATGTCTCCTAGGATGGGCTGTGAGCACCCAGCCCTCCCCAGCAGTGCAAGGAAGCCCAGGAGTGCAGCTTAGACACTGGGCTCTGTTGAGTTTGAGCCTATAGTGAAATACTGGTTTCTCAGTACTAAGTGCTGTGGCTCCTGAATCCCTTAATTTGGATCTGACATAGGTTATCCTCTAAGCCTTGAGTCTGAGCTCATCAGTGGGAATTTCACCACTGGTCTTAATAAAAAAAGGCTCAAAAAGGCTGCAACCCAGCCAGGGTGACTGTCATACTGTAAGAGCTGTCATACATGTCATACATAGAGGATCTGCGTTACTTTAAGTGAAAATTAGGTAAAGGAAAATCTCAAAGGTTGTTCTGATCCCCCAGTATGGTTTGACTGCAAGGAGGGGTGATCCTCTAGACCTGCTCCGGGAATGCAGAGGACGTGGCTCCTCCTTGTCAGCGCTGCACATCCAGGGTCAGGACTCGCTCCCAGGGCCACAGGAGACGATACGTCCGATGGACCTCACTTTACATGTAAAGTAGGTTTGTATTCTCCTGCGGAGCAGTTCATGCTCCTGTGCTGTCAGGTACCGCGTGGTCTACTGGAGGTCCTAATATGCCGTATGTTGTGTGCAACCATCCAGACGAGGCTCTTTGAACTCGATCTTCCACCGGGCAAACCTGGGTTTGCTCCAGCTCTCCTGCGGGCTTCCTGTGTGGCATTTGGAAATGTGTTTATCCATCCTGCACCTCAGCTCTCCCCACCTTAAAAAAATAGGGAATTGTGTTCTTATCTCCCAAGGGACTGGGAGGTTAAATTGTTACTGACTGGGAAATGCCGAATCTGAGGGCCAGTGAGGTATAGAGATGTTATTTCAGTCTCTCTTTCTCTTATTAGAGCATGCTGTATGCAAGTCAGCTGCTCTTATCAGCGTAATACAAAAGCAGATGTGTGAGATATGCAGCTACATTTTTTAATGTTACTTTTTACTGTGCCTGCATTTTTCTTTTCTTTGTGTAAAATTATGACCTTTTAAATATCAAATAGACTATATATTATTACAGAACAGTTGCTCAGTTTCTTATGAGAAACAAATATGTTTTCCATTATATTCGCCAGGTGCATTCTATAAAGGGGGCGTTTATGGTAGAATCATATATATTTCAATAAAGGCTTAGTAGTTTTATGTCAGAGAGAGGTAGCCCTGAAACCAAAACCACACACTTCAACTTCACTGAAATTGCTTTTTTGTCTGAAATAAGGTAAACCCTCAAATGGGAACAAAACATATTGGCTATTACATAGGTTTTAGAGAGAGTCACTTAAGAGTTAGGGCTGAAAAAAAAAATATTGATCATTTAGATGGGATTAGGGAAAGTTGGAAAACATAATAAAACCCCACAAAAATAGGCAGAGTTACATAATAGTACAAAACCTGGAAATTTATATCCATGGCCTGCACTTTTACTGTTTGGAATCTTCCTTGGGAAAATGGTTAATTAAAGCTAAGCCATTGAAATGGTAATTTACAGCCCCATTTGGAGCAGAAGCCTGGAACAGTAAATTCTGGAGCAAGGCTGCGCATCACAGAGTTACAGCACAAAACTACTGTATAGACATGGCTGGAAAAGCTCTGCTTCTGCTGTCTTGTGTCTATTAATCTAGTATCTCCATGTATACAATTCAAACCATTTTACAATGTTTGTCATTTGTAGGAGGAGAAGTTGCCAAGATCTATCTTGATACTGCAACTATAAATAAAGTGTCCCAACACAGAGCTCTGAGTTTAAAACAAACTGCTTGAAAAAGGTGGGGACAAACTATCTTTTATGAAATATGAACAAGCCTTCTATCTGAAGCCAAATGCAGAAGGACTCTTTGATGTTGAAAAATCTAAAGAACAAGTGAAGATTTGGGATTCTATCCAATTTTTGTGAGTCTTGCAAGTGTTTTCCACCATCATAGATTTATTCAAGCATCTTGTTTCATTACTTTCTTAAACCCACCTCATCCTCAGCATCCCAGAGATTTCCAGGAGAACATTAAAAAAGGTAGTTAAGTTTTGTCAGGGGGAGTTTTGTTCTCACATACTTTCCCAGCAGGAGAAACAAGTGAAACTGTCTTATTTCAGGCAAATTTAAAAAAAGCATCTCCTTGACTTGTTGAGGACATCCACAGCAAGTAAAAGCCAAAATATTCCTTTTCAGAGGGGATACAAACTCCTACAAATTTGAGCAAGAAACTCCCGCTGGCAAAGAGAGTTGAAGATCTTCCTATGCATAAATTATTTCACGAGCATTTGCTGTGTGTTTCTTGCATTTTCCCCTGCAGCTCCTGGAAGGGGGCTGCTGCCAGACATAAGAGAACTCCACAGATATGATCAGGCATTGAATTGTCACAACAGAAGTCTTTGAGTTCATTAATATACTGGACTGGCACTTCAGGCTGATCAAACCAGTAAGCATACAGCATTAGGCTTGAAATAAGTCAAGATACTGTCTTCAACTCACGCTGGTCAGGAGATGCGGCGATCACAGCAGTCGATGCCTTACAGAGTTAGATCCACTCAGAGAAGAAAAACCTGTGTCCCTGCTGTTTATAAACCAGAGCCAACCCTGGCACATCTGCAATGCCTGAAAGGAGCAGATCCTGGAATAAATTATTCCCTCAGTCACACTGAGCATTTTTTTTTATTATCATGGAAAATGCTGAGATCCTCTCCTAACAAGAGCCCAAAAGCGAGCCACAGTGTGTTTGGTGACAGTCAGAAAGCAAAGGCCTGGAAGAGAACAAAACCAAGGGCATAAAAGTTGGGGGTTTTTTTTAGTACGTGTGGACTACGTGTTGCCTTCTGATGCTGTTCTGTGCTCATTCTCTCTGCTGATTTCAATCTCTGCTGAACCGAGCACTGGCATTCGGAACAGTTTGCTATTCCACATCTGCAGAAATATTGCACAATATTAACTTTTAGCAGCCTTGGGCCAGCGTGCCCTTTGTGTGCCTGGTGCATTCTGCTGGCCTTGAACCGTGACTGCAAACAATGAAGCTGTGTTGACTCAGTGTTTATTTCTGATAAATCTCAGCCCCCCACCTTTTCTTTATGCTGAATACCTAAATGTTCTCTCAAAGTCTCACATCCAAACAAAATGTCTCTTTGCTGCTGAAGTTGTCCCAATCCTGTGTGTATTTCTATGAAAGCAGTCACAAGTTTATATCATTGTGATAGGTAGGAATATTGGTCTGTTGGGTACATTTCAGTGCTGGGCACACACGTATGTGTCTCACCGTTGCCTTTTTTTTTTGATTTCTTGAAATATTGTTAAAATTGGCACGATTCACTTCAAATCCAGGAAAGTTACACCATCCAGTTCCTACTGAATTCGCCTTCTGTATAGTTCTGAGTGCTGAAAAGGGGCAATTTTAGCATAAAAATCTATATGGCTTTATGATGATGGAGGTCCTTGAAAGGGAGCGTCGGGGAGTCCTCGTGCTCCCTCGAGGCAGCTGGGGTGGACTTCACAGCAGCAGGGCTGGAGGTGGGAGGCTTGGGAGAAACACCCTCTGCTCACACCGCTGCAAGCACCGCCTGAACTGGGACCAGTCTGATCACCAGCAACCACTGAGACACAGGAGCAGCGAAGTTCACATCTTATCCCTTGGCACGCTGCGTGCTGGGGATGCTGCAAAAACCAGAAACAAGAAAGGTCCAACCAGAACTGAGTCAAATTTCTGGTCTGTTTGACCCAGACCAGCATTTTCTTCCAGGATCACTCCAAATTAGGCAGGGAAAGGATTAAATCTGATTCTCCACATTCCTAGTCAGCCTTTAGTAGTTGAACCTCTCTCTGTCAGTCTGTTCCAAGCCCTTCCAGCTATGAACTGACATATCTCTGCAAAATGTTTCAGCTTTGACCAAGGCTCTTTTCTGAGAGCAGAGGAGAGGGATCATTGCAGCCAGCTCTGGCTGCAGCTTCTGACTCACCACAGGACAGATGCTGATACCCTTTTCCCATGTTCTCTACCACCCTCACAAAAATCAGGGTGATTCAAGCCTGTGCTATTTTGGACTCACTCCATTGCCTGAAATAGTCAGAGCTATCAAAGTTTCTTGGGTTTCTTTCCTTCCTTTCCCCCCCATGAAAAGGCTGGTTCCTCCCTTGAGATACAGGAGAAGATTCTGAGTCCAGCACAGCTCCGCACGGCTATGATTTATATCAAGTGCTGCAGACGCGCTTTTTAAAGTAGGCTTAAAAATGACTCCCCCTAATAGAGATTAAATATTGATTACCTAAGTAATAGCTCTGTCTGCAATAGGAAATAGATGTGTAGCAGCCCCCACACATCAGTCACTCACAGTATCTGAGGAAATAGCATACCAGATGAAATACAGGATGTTTGCAAACCCTTTTCTAAAACCATCCTCGTCTTCTACATAGATGCATATAAATACACATACACATATATATGTATACTCATACTTATCCTTTGATTTTCCCTGGAAAGCTAGCTAGCTCCTCACTTTTCTTTTTTTCTTCCTACTGATTACTTTTAATAGTGATGTTACTGCATCTTGCCTCATAGCTTGCCATGTGTCCTTACTGATTTTGAAAACAGGTGAGCCTCTGACACGGAAAAGCAGGGTTTGCTCCGCAGGGTGCTGGTGGCATGACGTGAGCGTGTCCCCTGCCCGTGGCGGTGCAGCGTCGTGCGGTGTGTGGCAATGCCGTCGGTGCCAGGTGATGCGAGGAAGAGGAGGGACAGAGAGGACATGGTGCGAGATGGCCACAGTGACTGGTGACAAATAGTCCTGGGCTGCAGCAGCAAGCCCTGTGGATGTGTTTTCTATGTCGCATTGAAGAGTTGGAAAGAAACCAGCAGGCCCTTGGGGGTGAAGATGAAGACTCTTTCCTTCATCTTTCCCTCCATTCTTCGATTTACAGGTTTGGGGGTCTCCAGTGCTTTGGTTATTCTGCAGAGCAGCCCTTGGCTGCCACACTGAGACTGAACCCCAAAGCTAAAGCTCTATAATCACTCGCAGCCTGGGTGCAAGTGGGCAGAAAGGGACCTTTGCCTCACATGTTTGCCACCATGGGTCATGGCCTCAGCTTCTGTCAGCTCTACAGCACCCAGAGCTGCGCAGCCCAGACCTCCTCATCAGCAGCATCGCCAATGTGAGTGGCTGACTTTAAAGAGGCAGTCTTCTTTGCCAACTAGTATTACAGGACTCCGCTTATCTACTCAATTTGTTGGGAAAAGATAGCAATTTTCCCTGACCTTCCCCTTCTGAGATAGCATCAAAGCAAGGTTAGATGTTAGATAAAGCCCAGGGACATGTGTCCTCCATTCTGGTTTGCAGCAGCGTGTCCCTGCCTGCAGAGTGCACAGCATCTTTGGAGCATGTGACATTACACAGAAACTGGAAAAATGTCTCTAATGGCAGCATCTGTCCAATTACTCTGTTCATCTTTCCTGAATCATGAGAATATAAGAGGCTTTTTCACTCCTGTAGGACATCTCCTTTGACTATTGCTGCAGCTAGCTGAACACCTGTCTGCTGGGAAAACTCCAGTATTCATGGGAGAACTTCATCGGCTGATAATACCGTCTGATGGTGTATCAGGAGTTTTGGACTTGCCAGTGCTGTGCATTTGCACCCCTAGTTCCAGCCTGCCAATTGAGGTTAAAAGATGATAGTTTTCCCCCGTACACTGCACAAATGTTATTGGTTTTATGGCTGATAACAGAATGTAACATGGGCAAAACCTGCTCAAACTAGATTTTTCTTTTGCAGATGTTTTATTTGAAGTTTTCCTCATTTAGATGGAGGGATCCAGAAGAGAACTGCCACCATTGTTCCTGTAGAGATCCCCCTTTGGGTTTCTAAGCCCTAACATCACTTTTCTGAGACCAGGGAACTGTTTGTAAAGGACACCCATTGCTGACTCACTGCAAGGTTTCTCATGGCCATCTTCTTACCAAAGAGCTGTGGATCTCAGTTTCCAGAAACTCACTAATAAGAAACTCTTCTGCGTCATTCCCAAAGAGATTACCATCCTCATGTTGTCCTTCAGGCAAATAAGCCATAGCATGCAAATCATTATAAGTAAAACAAAGCAAGCAGGAGACTTTTAAAAATGAAACATCTACTTGGGACCTAGCCCCCTTTCGTCCTCTACAGGAATGAAGCATCTAGTTGGCACAAACCCACAGGCAGGCATCAGTGTGAGCGTCCTGCCAGGAGATGCTGACTTACACTCAAATCATGCAAGCCAGGCCAGTGGGCTGAAAATCACTTATTGTGCTGCCAAATGCTTTGGCCTGAGCAAGGGTGGTAACATAGTCCTTTTTAGCACTTGTCTGAAACAAGCTATCTGGCAGCAAGGACCCCAAAGCAGTTCAGAAACTGGAGTTAAGTCTCAGCAAGTCCCTGTGAATCTGAGTGGGATCCAGACTAAAGAAGCAGTTTGTCAAGGCCATATAGCAAATACATGTGGTTGCATCAGGAATACTCTTTCTTAGCACTGCCGTACCCTTCTTGCTGGGGGAAAGACACAGAGATATACAAGGTAAGGAAAATAGTGAAGTAATGCAATTAGCTGGGAGTTAGAAATATCCTCCTGCTTTCAATGCCTGCGACTGCACCTATGAAACTGTCAGAGTGGCCAGAGCTCTTAAGACATCTCATTGGCTTTTGTTTGGCTCACATGTTTGAGGCAAAAGTTTTAGAGAGTGTTGCTGTAAGGATAGAATGGGATTGCAGCAGCATCTACTGATTCAAAGACATTTTATATTACCAAAAGTCATTATTCATGATGCAAGTACCCAAAAACGAGATGAGAACGTACCTCTGTCCTGCAGGCATCCTACAGACCCCATGCGGAGAATTGTGGCTGTGAAAGGATAAAGGGCTAGAGAGACTGCAAAGTGATGCAAAAATCCATGTATGCACAAACTTGTACATAATGGGTGTGTTTCCAAAAGCCAGGCACAAGAGTATGAGCTAAAGAAGAAATAACAGCCTTTCAGCTCAGTATGTCTGCGCATATGTCGACTTGCTGTGACTCTAGCAGTTCAACGTTGCACCATTTGTACTAATGTGCGTTTATGCCTAGTAAATTTTTAGGTTTTCACATCCCTCAGAGCCATTGGAGGCCCCTCAGAAGAGCTCTGAACATGTAAAACAACCAGCCTTGGAGCATCCAGAGCATGTGCTGAGGTCAGTGGTCTTTGATGGTCTGCAGGAAAATGCCACAGCTCCAGAGGTCTGTCAGCAGCAGACCAAGAGATCCTCCTCTTGTTATCTAATTCTCTAAAGTGGTGATAAACACCTGCAATTGAACTTTGATACAAACTCTAGCAGGAGAAAGGAACTTGTCTCTGGTCAGAGGTCTAAAAATTAATGTTTCATTAACGTATTAGCTCTGTCCTAGCTCATTAAAAGCATGTATTCATCTTCATTTTATTTAACCTGCCTGTGGCTTCACATCAAGGTTATGAATCTGTCATCTGATCTGCCCATTTCCTTGCTTTTAATATTTCAAAACCATCATTAAAAAGTAATATAGGCAGAAATTTCAATCTTGGATAATTATCACTAACTATTAATTGGTTTTCAGCTGGCATATTGTGTGCCAGGTGAAACATTCATAAAAGAGAAATTCCTTGAGCCATCCTAAAAAACAGGCTTACTGGGGAAAATCTTAGTATTTTCAGCAGGATTCAGACATTAAGATTGTCAGCTGTTCCAAGTATTAGCTATAATACTTAGTTTACAATTTTATTTAAATGTATTTATGTTTTTAATTAAAACAGACATTTCTGTGGAAAGCAGGTCTTATTGTGAAAAGGTGCTCAGTAGAAAACCAGATGTTCTCTTGAGGGAAATAGATTCACTACAATGTTTTCAACCAATCCTTTTATCCTTGCAGTGATTACTAACTGCTGTTGGAACTGATGAAAAACAAAAAATAAAAATAAATAGTTGCATTGTGCATATTTTTTTAATTGGGATTTAGTCAGACTGAGAACATTACTTGAAGAAGCAGCTCAGCACCAGAAAGAAACTGAGTTTGCTGGATATTTTAAAGTGCATTTAAATGGTATCAAACATAAGCAAACATAAACCATAAGGAGTGAACAGAAGTTTGTCTTTTTAGAAGTATGGAAATTAATCAGGAGGAGGAAAATTGAAATCGTGACCAATCCGCAATTGCCAAAAATGCTTTTTATTCTCGTGTGTGTTTATCAGATGCCCCGATTCTCCTTTCATTGACACTGTTGTAAATTGGAATTGAGTTTTGTGGGAGTTCGCCTGTTACAGCCTGAGAATGAGACTCAGAGACCCGAACAGATTGCAACGAATAGATCTTCTTGCATGAACACTGGTAAAAATTGTCTGAATGCATTTAGTTTTGGAGCAATCTGTATTATCAGAAACCTAGATTAGGCGTTATCTAATTAGATCCTATCAAGCACTGAGGACCTGCTCAGCCCTGTGTACCTCCAAGGGTCATCCAGTGATAATTGCCCAAACCAGGCAAGACCCCGTGCAACAAAATTCTGCAAGAAGACAGTGAGTGTTCAGCTGAAAACAGCAAAGTAAAAAATGGATCAGGGAATTTTAACTTTTGCTCAGGATTTATCAAATTCACAAAGGGAAATTTTGGCCTCAAGGGAATATTGAGAGATACAGAGATCCTGTCTGAAAGCAGTGCTCCTGTCTTCATTTATATCCACTGAGAATTTGACCATTCTACATATTGATTTTGGACCCAAAACTCTGAAGGCAATGCTCTACCCTTTAAATCATTGCAGTGACGATTAGGAGCAGATTAAAGGCGTCAGGATTTGGCCCTTTGTAGATTAATAAAGGCACGCTGAATGGGAATTTTGTCTTTGTGATTTTCTTGGAAGTGGACGAATAAAGTGCTTTGATCTAGAAGGGGAGTGTGAAAGGTCACTGGCTAAGCATGTGTGCTGAAGTGCCCTGAGCCATCCAACATGATCAGCATAAATTAGAATCTGACTGCCCAGCTTTATTCATCTTTATTGATGTCTATATAGTTGTAAAGGCAGAGGGACTATAACAATCCCAGCCAGCACAGAGAACCAACTGGGGCATGCAAAAATCCATAAAATGTTTAGTATTTCCTAATGGAAGTAAATATAGGAGTATGTGTTAGAAACGCACAAGCCTCATAATTTTAGAGTTTGGGTTTTGTTTGGACCTGGATCCAAACCTTTGGAAGCTTATCTGAAGTTTCCAAAACTACTTGTGCTTGCAAAATTGCAGCCAATTTTTGAGAGTTTATCATGAGATTTTTTCCATTGTTTCTAGCCTGGCTGAACCAGTAGTAGTTGTTATTAATGCCCAGCTGCAAACCTATCAATATAATATGAACACATTCCCCAAGGCAAACTGACACACTGATTACAGCCCTGCAGAACCAGGAGCTGCATAAAATTGGACAAAACAGGCTTATGACACGTTCAAAATTTCTGCTTCAAGGTCACTTTTGGAAGCAGAGGCGTTTTACCCAAAAAAGCCACTAGATGTGTAGATTTGTGACAGCGGAAAGAGGCAGATTCAGCTGTGCACTTGTTCAGAGCATCCATCGCAGCCCAGCAGCCAGTTACACAAAATCCTCCATCGCCCCTCCTACACCCACAGGGGACCTCTGCCTTCTGTACCACCAAGCTACGAGGACTTCATCTTGGTTCAGTCCCCAGAAACACAGGCTTTGGGTTTGGAGGTCCTCAGTGTGTTACTCAAGGTGGCAATAGTCATTTCACCCCCTTGGAAAATGAAGCTTTCTTCTTTTGAAAATATTGCATAAGTAATAAGACAGAATCTTTCATTTCTGACTACATGATTATGTCTCTTGGATGAACAGTAGGCAATATTCAGGGCTCAGTGATTTGCAGAAAAATGTAATCTTTTGAAAGCAAAATATACACAGAACACCATCAAAATTACCTAACTCTGTTAAGGAAGTTCCTATGGTCAAGGCTCAACTATGTAAAAACCATGTCCCAAATGGCAATCCCTAAGCCAGAAATCTTAAGATCAAAACCATCACTTTGATCATTTAGCCTGACCTCTTAAGAAACAAGTCTTAACAAGCAATCCCTGCCTCAAGTCTCTAATGTTTGGCATATATCCTCTGGAAAAAGCTACGGTCCTGAGTTAAAGATCCCAAATGATGGGAGATTCCAACATTTGTGTTGGCATTTTCTCCTAATGGCTAATAATTGTCATTGCTCAGAACAAGAATGTTCTTTTTCTAGTTGTACCATCAGGGAGCAAATATTGTCACCATTGTAAAGAGCTCGACACAAGAACACAGTTAACTCATAGCTGCCAATTCTTCAACCGTACTGATTTTTGTTTTCCCACTGGAGAAATTTTTCCTAAATGGGCAGTGAAATAGCATAGTTACTATAAGTGCCGGATATAACCCAAACTGAGCATTCAAATGGACTTTTGTCTTTAAAATTAAAGAAAAAAGTTTATATTTACAACACATGCCTTTTGTTTCCCTTTAAACTGGAAACACAGTATATAATTTTCAATAACCACAGTGCCTCTATTTTTTCCGACCACAAATTAACCATAGTTCAGTGCAGTGAAATGCAGTAAGACCGATGGAATGCTTCTGCCTAAGGGATGACTTACCCCTAACAAAAATTATGCTTTGCTTCCTATTTGTTGTGTTCAATAATATTGCCTCTCTAAATACTTTTGGTTCAGTACTGACACCAAATGAAGAGGAAAGCCTCCAGAATGTACAGACGTGCAGGATTATGTTTCGTTTGTCTTTGTTCGTTGTCCTAATTCAAACCAGTCACCCAACCGCTGACTTATGACTCTAGGAGGCATATTGTGGGGTTTCTCAAATATATTTCACAAAACCACCCAAACTCAAAGGGTAACTTTCTGTCCTCAGCTACACCCCTGCAAGAGCAGCAAAGTTTATAAGTTTGCACATGTACAACAGAGTGGTTTTTAAAAAAAAATCCTGCACATTGCCTTTTCAGTTTGTTATGTTTGAAAATACAGATGATTTACTCCAGACATGCATGACCAGTTTCTGCAAGGCGCCAATAAACAAAATATAGATGCTTTGTACATCTACCAGTAGATGAGTACATTTTGTTGGCTATGATTGGAAATCTAGAGTTTGAGGATTTGTTTCCTCATCCACTTGTTTCAGATACAAAATTTTCTCATCAAACTTAGAGAAGGGAATAAAATTCAGCTTTTCTCCTACATCCTCCGCCCTAAATTGTGTATCTGTAACGAGAAATAGTTAAAAATTCTTTCCAGATGTTAATTTAAAATCTCACTATCCATTAGAATTACCTCTTGGTACATATTTATACCCAGTTTTATAGCTGATGAATGTGTGAGAACACTCTTATTAACAAAGTACTGAAAAAAATTCATATTCTCCATCAGAAGATCTGTCCTAATTCCCTTTGCAGAATTAGTGGCTGAATGCATGTTTCTGAAGGCTGGTGTGAACCTGTAATGCTTCTGCATGTAAATAGTTCCACCGAGATTAATGGGAGTATTCAAGCAAGCAAATATCATGCACACTGGGTGGCAGGATCAGGCCAGCAGTTAGCACGTCCCTCACATTTGCAGAGACTTCTCTTTCAGATTTAACAACTGTGATTTTTACAGAATTTCCATTATACTTTATCATTTGTATACCAAAAGAACAGAGACTTAATAATACAATAACGGTAATTAGGAAGAACTTAAGAAAACTAAGTCCTATTACGTGCAATGCCCCATCACTGGTGAAAAGAATGGTGTCTGTCATCATTTTATTGCTGCCTGGTTTTAGCCTCTTCATTTAAAATTTGATTGAAACTTGAATAAGGATTTAATCAACAAATCCTTACCTGCTCAAGTCTCCATAAGTTAGAACAGTGACATTTTTTTCCCTTAAACTGTAGAGAAAGGAAAGTTTGCAGGGAAATATTTGAGTTGTGAGCAATAGTTTTGAAGACAGAATTAAAATTCAAGAACTCTTGTGAGGAATTTATCTCAACTAACATTAATCATCTGAAAGTGGGAGTCTAGTCTAAACTTGTCGTCTCGGATGCCTCAGTGTCCAGAATATGAACAATTCCATCTTAAAACAACTGTCAAAGGTAGGTGAAATAATTACTCCCTAGAAATGCTCCTTTCTGCCTGTAGTCATCCAAGATGAGCAGCTAGTACTAGGCACCTAATTTTTATATGGCTAACATGCAGCGAGAGTAAACTTCTGCTCCGTGTCCATTCAATATCTTGAGACTTTCCTGGATTTCTGGCCACAGAGACAGCTCTATCAGCAAGTAGTGCAATTTCCATCAATAACTGGGCTTGGCATGCTGGGATGAGTCGTGCTGAACAAATCTCACTGTAGGTATATTGTATATCTGTCCTGTCGTAGCTACTCACACAGTCAATATCCCAGGCGCTGAGGTCTCAGCCTGTCTCCTTGATTAGTCCTAATGAAATGTATGTTTTTATGATGAAATCCAGACTAACCTCTGCTCGATATTCAACTTTCATTGTAATCTCAAAGATTCAGGCTGATCTTGCTAACAGACAGAGCATTTTGATAATGCCTCAGCTGCAAAGCTGGCCAATTTCCAAGTAACAGCACAGTGGTTCTGGTTGAGTTGCGTCTGGAGCATTGGCTTCATCCTGATCGTAAGCCAGAGGAGGTTCTGCTCTTAATTCTCTGTTCTGCATGAATAGCTGGACTTGAATCCCTACAACAGGTAACAGAATCTCAGGAACAGTCTTCCACCATACTTCAGAAGAATCTCAGTTTAGAGCTAAACTCTAAAATTCGCACCCTTCTCAACCTTTATGCCAGCCCTCAGCTCCCAGACAGCATGGTCATATGCAGTCAGGGCATCGCACAGTCCTCAGAAGAATTCACTGAATTACTGCTATGGCATTTTCTTTAGATGCTGGGCTGCTGCCCTGCAAAAACATGGATTCATGCCCCTATCTGACAATACTTACTGGTGGATCTTTGTTGATGTATTCATGCAGAATGGGTTTTTGCTATGTTTCTCACCAGCCTGGCTCCATTCCCCGGATACTTATTTTTCTGAAACACAGGCAGTTGACATTGCTTCCATTTTCCTACTCCTTCATATCTGGGTTTTCCCCTACACCCATCAGGACTAGAAACGTTTTTTGTTTGTTTTTTTTTTAAATGCTTAAACCAAGCTCAGGTTAAGGCAGAAGTGCCCGCTTGTACTGGAAACAAGAGCTGTGACCCCCACTCTGCACACGGGGTTGTGCTGATATCCATGTCCTGATACAAGGACTGTGGTGCTGGGTCAAATCAAAGATTGATCTGGCAGTGCCTTGGACTGAACAACAAATGCCCAGGAATAGGCAAAAAACCTGGTGAGAATATAGTGATACTTAACCCCAAACACTTTCCAAGAAATGAGTGATTTGTGCTTCCCAAACCCAGTGCAAATCCTTTGGCATTTCGTAGTCCTCAATGAATTTCTTTTCCATGGTGCTGCCTAGCAAAATATTAACCAGTGGTCTTGAAACCACATAAACAGTCAGCACCCAGTGTCCTCTGACACTGCAGAGCTTAACTACTCAGTGAATGAAGGACCACCAGCTCAGCCTGCTTTGAACATGCCCCGGGTGGTTTCATGTGGTCCCCTTGTGATGGATGGATGACAAACAGTTGTTTCCTTATCTTGTCCATCACACTTTTCATATCCTGTCTCCATTTTTTCTTTTTTTTTTGGATGAAGAGTCCTACTCTAATTATTCTTTTTACAGACACTAGGCCAGACCTTTGACAATATCTATTGTCATCTCTGTATCTTCTCCAGCTCTGCTATGTTTTTTTCTGAGGCAGGGAAATCAAGACTGTGCAAAGGTGCTGGCACACTATGGATTGATCAAGGAAAAATAATATTTTCTTTTCTGTCCTCTATTCCTTCCATAATAATCAAGCACCGAATCAATGTTTCTTATTGAGCTAGCTCTTATAACCCCAGACATAATACCTGTGTTGTAAGTCAGCTTTGACATCACTTAATATATGATGCTGAGCCTGCAGATGACAGCCCAGACTACATAAGGTTATTTAAGAATGGGGAATGTGAGAAGGACCCTTCTTTGCCTTTAATTGCTCTCGATGAATCCTAAGGACAGCTGCAGCCTCTGTGCTCTGAAGCGCAATCAAAGGAAACCTGTTCTGGAAGAAATATTCCCCCTGGCCAGACATGAAGGAGAGAGTGAAAAGTTATTTGGAGTCTCTTCTGCTGTCTCCTACCTCCACGACTTCCACCTGGAGTTGCATTACAGTGGATCCAGTGGCTGCTGGGCCCTGGGAAGGAGCCTCGGTCCTGGCTTCATCCACACACAACTCTGGTCCCTATGGGCCAGAAACAAGAAGGTGTAGGCTGGGACAACCAGCTGTCTGGGATAGAAGGTCTCAAAGCTTACAGGCTGCGTAAATGCATTAGGTGCAAAGGAAAGAGAAGCAGAGGTCTGTGTGCAAGGTGCAACACTTCGCAGGTCAGCTTTGCTGGAGCACCGCTCCAGAGACAGCTGCCTGCCATCTCTCCTGGGGGGGCTTTGTGCTTCTCTAGTGCAGCCAGGTCCCACGTAACCCGTAACTCTTCTCTCTGTGCTGCAGCCTCACTCTTTCTAAGCGCTTCTATGAACTCCCATACTGCTTTAGCAGCAGCCCCACCAGGCTGCTGCATTACACTTCTGCTCGAGCTGAGGGAGGGAGGTGGGAGCTGGGAGGAGAAGAGAACAGCAGTGCTTCTCTGTTTTTCCTGGATGTCTTTCCATTCACCCTCGGCTGCGTTTTCTCCCCGTTCAGAATAACTAACATTCTTTGGGGCACATCTCTCCTCACAAATCTTGAGGAGGCGGAAGCGTTGCAGAGCTTGCCGCTTCACTAAAGAGCGCGCTATTCCAAGGCTAAGATCTTATTACAATTCCCTTACTACAGCAACACATTTTTTCCGCTCCTTTTTGAAACCTCAAATGTTGTTATGGCGTCAATGGTAAAGAAGTTTAGGCTTGCTTGGATTTCAGTCTCTTGGCCTTGGATGGAGGGGAAACATTATTTCTCTAAATACATGAACCCTTATGCACACACGCACTTGCACGCTCCAAGACCCCGATCTTGCAATAGGATCTGCTCGTGCATAGACTTGTGCCCATCCGGAGCTGTGCTGAATGCAAATCAAGCGCATCTGACAGCTCAGGCTCTTGTAACACAGCGCTTTGGTAATGCTGCTACTAATGTGATCCAGGAAAACAGCAGCGTGGTTCAAACCAAGCTAGGCAATGGTCCCAGTATAGTAGCAAACAAGATAAAGTTAAGAGAGAGCCAAATGATGCTGCAGGGACTCTGTGCACATCCAAGCGTCTACCTTCAGCCTGGTGGGGGAAAATGTGGCTTCTGCTCCTCACTGCAAGGCAGAAGCGATGGGAGGAGAGACCCCAGAGCTCGTCCTGCTGCAGGTCTGGGCAAGCAGGCAGTGCTTCCACCGTGGTACAACGGCACAGAAAAGCAACTGCTGCCATGGTTCCGCGGCCCCCTCGGGTTTATCCCCTCTGCATATGTGAGACGGGAGAGAGTTGAGGGGCACAGAGATCGGTACTGGATTTTCGGAGAGGTTCTGGTGCTGTTGTTTTCTCCTTGGGCTCAGTTTTGTGCCCTGCGCACAGCCTGCACACCCCAGCCCCCTTCCATGGGGCACAGACCAGGGCACATGGATGGGTCTGTCCCATCTCTCAGAAGACCAGTGCAGAAACCCAGCCCTCCTTGATGACTTCCTCATCCACCAAGGCACTTGGTGCTGTCTCCGTCACCAAAACATCTGAGCACCTTCTGGCCTTCAGCACGCTTTTTCCTTTAGCAGCCCCAGGATAGGATGCTCTCTTTATCACACTTGAAAACTGGGCAGCTAGGGAGGCATAGCCAGATTGCTAATGATATTTGGGTGCCTGAAGATGCAGGTATGCATCTGGTGGAATTGTGAAGCATGTGGAGGCACTTGCCTCCCGCTGCACTCAAGCCAGGTCCCGCAGCGGGTCTGAGCTGTATGCAATAGGAATCGGGCAGCATTTATAACAGGCTCTGTCTGTTGATGAGACTGTCAAAACCCCCTATACACTCCAAGAACAGCTTGTTCCCTACCAGTGAAAATTGTTATTCTCGCACTGTTGTTTCACAAGTTCTGTTTCCAGCAATGCCTGATCACAGATAAGACAAATGTAATTTCAATATGTAGATCTTGGGCTTTGTTTATCCAGGACCAGCTAGGCACTGTGGTGAGAAGAATGACATTTCATTTCTCCCTCCAGCAGCACCTCTCTCTCTCTGCTTCTTAATTTTCTTCCACTCGAACCTGAGTTCAAAACAACACTGAAAACCACTGGAGTGGGGATAGGATAATCCTGAGCTGGAATCAGTTTCAGTCTTGCCAGATGGACAGGTACAAATCTGATTCAAAAACAAATCTGTTTTTCTTGCAGCCTGCACTTTACTAGTGGCTTCCTGCAGGCTCTTGGTACTGTTTAATACCTCTCACAGAAGCAGTGACTGAGCCCAGCATTTGCACCCCAGCTCCAAAGCATCTTGGATGCCTTGCTCAGGTGTGGATCTTGCCAGGGCAGTGGGGATGAGTGAGATGTTTGGGGCTTGTCTTCCCCGTGACTGCCATGAGACTGATAATCTCAGCAAGGGATTCACTGATGTGGCATCAAACCTGTGGCTTGATAAAAGACCTTTGCTGTTAAGGATTTTGGAGCCCTGAGTGATGAAGATTTGCAGAAGGAGCACCTGCATCTCTGAATCTCAATCAGAATTTGCTTTTTGCAAATTAGAAAAAAAATGAGAATAACTTGGCTTGAGTCCCACGTCTCTGAACAACAAAGGTTCAGAAGATTGGCTCGAGCCTACAGAGAGGGGTGACTGTTTGGCTCAGACCTGGATTTCATCTCACCCAGCTTAAGAGGATTTTGGGATACAATGAAGCTAAATGGAAATCTTGTCTTTTGAGCCAATCTTCACTTGTCCTTGTTCCTGTGAACCTCACAGTTGAACATCGTAACACTCCAAAGTAGTAACTGGCAGAATGGTCTTCGCAAGAATGGAAACTCTCCTGTGAATTAGAAGTCATTTACACACTGTAAAAATCTGGATATTATTTTCTCCTAGTGTTAACTCAGAGACAGGGTGCCAAATCAGAGTTAAAATAAACATGTGAGGCAGGCATAAACTGTCATCCAGTACGGCCAAGCAGCTTCTGTGTCCTCCTCCCCATCATGAAAATTAACCTGAGAAAAGGCAGTGCAGTGCAAAACAAGAGAGTTACGTTGCCCTTACCTTGGAGGAAAGGCTGGACAGCAATTGTTTAACCCAGCCCTTTGACCTGATTTCTGACAATAGGAGAAAAAAAAAACACGAAAGCTGATATCCCCTTTATCTTAAAAGACAGAGGCTCATTTTTGCTTCTGTAAGTGTTGCAAACAGAAGGAGCCGGGAAGAGAGCAGCTTTTGTTCAGTTGCAAGTCACATAGGTCAGCCACAGCGAGCTGCTGTGTGCCTCCCTGAGACCAAAGCGTGGTGGTGACACTGGGACAGAGATCCCTACCCCATGCCACCACCCTAGGAGGGCAGCATCCCCCCAGCCCAGCTTCTTTTTTCTGGTTCTTTATTGTATGGTCTCTGCATCTCCTCTCCCCAGCAGACAGGTCCCTTTCAGTGCCTGGTCCCGTTGGCCAAGGGTCATGATCTTAGTTCATGTGTCCTGTGACTGCTCCAGGGTCTCCCTCTGGTCGTGATGCCCCCCCGGGAGAGCCCCAGGCCACCAAAACATCCCCCAGATATCCACCTCTGTGACAGAGTGTGCATTTAGCCTTGAACTAAACCTTGAACCCCTGCAATTTGGAGAGCCACAACTGCCCTCAGAGGGCAGGATGCACCTTCTCAAAAGCTAAACCCCTGACTGGGCAGAGCAGGCTACAAGGAAGCCTAAGAAAGGGTAGAAAGAAGTGGAGACCTCAGGAGAAAAAGTATATTTGACGGTTTCTGAGTGGTATTCCCTCTTGTCCTCTTTTTAATTGGCTGCAAAGTCCTCTTAGCAACCAAATCTCTTCTTCCAGGCTCATGCCTTGACGTCGGTGTGCAATACTTGGCCATCCGCTTTGGCTGAGCTCCTGCTGTGCAAAGCATCCCTCTCCAAGCAAAGAAAACTAGCTCTGCTGTCCTGCCAGACACATTTCAACAAATTCAGCATATTGAAAGGGAATATCTCCTTACACTGTGCAAAATACCTGAGAAGTCTCTGAGACTCAAGGGGCATGACACAGGGGGAGGGGAGAGAGGTCGATTTTCCCAGCTGAATCTCCAAACAAATCCCCAGAGCAAAGAAAAAGCTCTGGAGTCCTCACGAGGGCTGTTGTTGGCAAACTTTACGCAAACAGGACTCTGCCACAAGGGTCCTCAGTGTTCCCCTCAGCCCGCGTCTCTTGTCTGCTGAGGAGCAATGCAATATTTGAATGTGAATGGCGCGCGCTTGTTGGCGGAGAAACTGGCATTAATCAGCAGCCTCTGAACTGGAGGTCCAGCAGCTTCCAGGCTCTTGGCGGGAGCTGCTCAAGAGTGAGGAGGGGAAAGTGGACTCAGAGGCCAGCCCTTGGCACAGCAGAAGTGATCGAGGCGTGGGGAAATGGTTGCAGCCATCAGCAGAGAGGAATTAGGTTCATAGAATCTCCAAAACTTTTAGGATTCTTCTCCTTCCTATTATTGCTTGTGACTGGGTTGATAAAGCACCCCAGAAAAACCACTGAGCAGCCATTAGCAGATATCAATCTTTCTAATCTTGTTTTTGGCCTTGAGTGATTGAGGCCAGGTTGGCCATGAAGCATAAACCAAGAACACGTGAGTTTTGAGAAGAACTAAATCCAGGCAGCAAGATGTGTCAGAGGAATAGTAACTCTTAGAAAACTGACGTGTATCCAACCTCGTTTCCACTGGATACCCTCAAACTGGATTTCCAGTAAATATAAATCAGTGCAGCTCCACTTAAATAAGGGGTTTTACATACCAGCTGGAAAGCTAGGCAGAATATCAGAGATGGCTTCACCCGCCATTGCATAGTGCTTCTGCCTCTGGCTATAGCCTGTGGGCTTCAAATGCTGCCGGGGAAGGCAGGCACCCACCTGATAGTCAGATACCCAAAGCACCCAATTAGTAAAGCCTTCAGGGTCCTGAATGCCAGCTAACATCCAGGTTTCTCTCCTCTCAGAAGAGCTTTCATTCTATGGCCCACTTTAGAGAAGGCTGCTGGTCTCACATCTCTGCCTCTGCATGGCAGTCCCACTGTGGTTTGCGAGTGACTTACATTTTGTCTTCCTGACAGAGACCACAGCTGCTTGGTTTTTAGAAAACTCAGCTAAGCTCATATGTATCCTTGAAAAATAAGCAGGTGAGTTAAGAGCTTGAAGTATTTTAATAGTTGGGTAGCAAATGCTGCTAACTCTCCTTTAAAAATAGGTGACTTGTGCAGGCTAAGGAAGCCCAACTCCTACCAAAGCAGGTTTTTATTAGAGGCAAACTTAAAGCATAAGTCTTTAATAAGGCTGGATACATAGCTACGGCTAATATAGTCATGTCTCAATGGAGCTGCTTCCCAGATGCTGACAAATCAGACAACTTCTTCTTTGGCTTGGAGATCCTATCTAAGTAGTAAAACTGCTTCCACATGTTCATTATGTAGTCCAGGGTTGCTTTTGTGGTTCTTAATGGATATACTGTGCAGAGCAGAGACCCTTGCCTGCTTGAAACATGGGTCTCCTCTCACTGCTCAGTGTTTGTCTCCAGCAGCATGTCCTCTGATGTGGAGAGAGAGAAAAGACCCAATTTTCTACCCCATGAAATAAGTCAGATTCTTAAATCACTTCCAAGCATTTTGTAATCCTTAGATTTAGGGCATACAATATTCTAAGTTAAGCAGAAAAGGTCTGAGAAGGTTAAAGACAATAAATCAGAAGACAGGAAGAAGGATTAAAAAAATGAAAAAGCAAGGTAATATAGGACTTGAAATAACCAGCTGACGGCGCTGAGCAGAGAGGATTTGGTGACAGTTTGATGGAAAGATGCTTTAGGTAAGAATGTGCATCTAAACCTACTTCTTTGTGGTTGGTTTTTATTTCAGGTGCTGAATTTTGCATTAGAAATCTCGCAGTAACTCACGAGAGAATGTACCTCTAACAGTGGCAATAACTCAGCCCCAGCTTATGGCTGGCGGGCTAACTGTGTTCAGGGCTTGTGATAAAAAAACTGATATGAAAGCTGACCTCCATTATTCATGTCTCTGACTGCAACTTCCTTCATCAGCCCAAAGAAGTCTGTAACCTCTGCACCTCCGTTTCCTCTTACGCTGTGCACCTGTGGCAATAATGGGGTTTTAATCTGGACACTGCTGCACCCAAGTGAAATGTGAGAGGTGGCAAAAGCACGGTCTGAGCCCAGGAAGGCTTTACCAGGGTAAAACAAGCACGGCACCTGTAATGCTGGTGGGACTGCTCGTCTCGCCTGAGCCTGGGAGGAGGGCTGCAGCCACGGCTGTGGATGGACGAGATGGGACCTCAGCGCCTGGGAAGCTGGATCTGCTGCTGCTGGTTCGTGTAGCCTCTGTTCGAGCAGTGGTTGCTAAGAAAGGTAAAAAGGCAGGTACAGAGGAGCCATGCAAAAATTAAACAAATCAAAGGTCTGAACCCCTGTGCTAGAGAACAATGTTTGCATGGAGGTGTGTTTGCAGGAGCTGCAGAGATGCACCCTGTTACCATCACATTTATTAGCAAAGCGACGGTGCAGCCTCCGAAATAACAGCCTGATGCAGAGTGCACCAAATCAGTGGAAAGACTCCCACTATATTCAGCAGCATTTGGCTTAAATCATAAAAATGTCATGTTGACAGTGCCCTTTTACTTCTCCACTTACAGCATTCCCTGGCTAGGAATGGTGTCCATCCTTCACACTTCACTGGATGAGAGAGGGAAGGTTGTACATGGCTAAACAAAGGAATTTGTTGGGAGGGCAGGAAAGTGTTGTTGGCTGTCTTAGGTGACCAAATTTGCAACTTCAGGTCAACACAGTGTGTTAAGAGTCAATGAATAGCTTGGCTGGGAAAAAGAGATTTGAAAAATAGTTGTTTGGATATATTTAAGATAAAATGTCTCGTTTGAAAAATCTTATTTAGATGACTACCTGTATTTCCTTTATTTTAAAGGTTAAATATAATGTCAGGAATTTAACATCATTTTGGGGTGGGATTTTGAATCTATTTGACTCTGCTTTGAATGATTTTCATCCAAAAAGTTTTTTTCAAGTGGTTCATTTTGATATGAAAACTACGAAGCCAGTTATGTTTCAGGACACCTTCAATTTATCTTTTATATTCTGGGTTTTTAGTTCTGTGGCCACACTAGAAAAGCAGCTATTCAGACTATCTTAATTATAGATGTAACTGTAGTCACCTCGATGTCACCAATGAACAGATAGCATCTTGGGCTGTATTGACTGGCAGTACAGCAGGAAGCTGTGTTTTTCAAATTTATTTAACATTCCCTTCATAAATCCATTTCTCCTGCTCCTCTGTTGTTTTCCCAAACATCACGATAGTGGAATATAGGAGCAGCTCAACAGTACAGAGCAGGACAGTGAAAGTTTTGGACATACAACACGCACAGTCCACTCCAGGCACAGAGCAAAAGGCAAAGCAACACTGAGCAGATTTATATGCACATTCTTGTTTAAAACCTCTTAATATCTAACTACAGCCTCTCATTTCCCAGCCAGCAACAGCTTCTTACAGGGTTTCTATTAACATGCTGATACACTCACAAATCCTTGGAGGAAAAAAGATGCAATAATTGACTTGCAAACCTTATACTCCCATACGCATCCTCAGCCTCCCAGTGTGTGTGCAAAGGTTTTCAGTGCACAGTAATCAGCAGTACTGAGGAGCGCATTGGGCACCTTCATTCAGAGCTGTCTCCTGGGCCCGTGATGCTCCGTGTGAAGGCAGGACCCTGGCAAATCCACCAGTAAAACTACCTGAGAAGGGTCAGAGTCACTCATCAGGTGGCAAAGGCAGAACGGGTTTTCAGCTCTATTTTTCTGTGTAAAAATAGCCATGCTTTATAAGCACAGTGACCCAGGGAATGTGAGAACGGACCCTTTGATTATCTCCATTATACAGCTTTCCAGCAGGTGGGTGAGACATGGGCGGGATGGGAGGATGCTCCGAGGCTGGCGCTGGGGCAGGATGCTAGCACAGGACTGCGGTGCTGTGCATGGGACCTACCTCCCACCAAATGTGCCCACCTACAGGTTCACACTTAATCTAAACTACTTGTTGGGGCTTCTTCTGTTGGCAAGTGGTGAAAGAAGGCACTTGATGTGGCTCAGACTAGTCTAAGGTGAATCCTAAAATGAGCAGCAAGTTACTCAAAGCTACTCAGCCCATGGGGACATTCCCAGCTGGTCATACTCTGTACGAGAAGCCTTAACCCTCCGCAAACCCAAGACGTGCGTGCATCTGCCTGATGTCAATGACAGGAGCTGTGACCTGGGAACGCTGCAGGATTTTCACTGTGAGCCAACCCTGCCTGATGAGCGGCTCCCCATCCCAGGCCCCTCTAGCTCGACTACCAACGTGATTACCTCTACAGCTCTGCCCTGTGGTGGTGCGGACTGCTGGCCACAGCCACAGGGCAGTTTCAAAAAATGGTACAAAAAGTGTTGTGAGGAGTTGGGCAGCTGTACCGAGCTGCGGGTCCCCATCACACCCGAGGGCTGGCAGAAAAGACGGAGACCCTGACTCCCTGGGAACTGCAAGCCTACTCACACACAGTGAAGACACCAGTAGCGGGGAATTTCAGCAAAAGCATTGCATATTTTGGTGCTGCATCTCAAAACCCAAGTTAAACAATTTTTCCTCTGGTTCTAAACTCAAATAGATGTGGCAGAATAAAATCTTTTAACTTTCAGGTATGTATGAGCTTTTTAGTAGCTTGATTGGTAGCCAGTAAAGGTATTGGAGAATGAGATATCTATTCGACTGTGAAACTGCTGCCATATAAAATCACTGGCAGTGAAATCTATGCAGTGTTAAGTCTGTTTATGTATGTTTATGGATATATTGGACATAACTGTTGTCATCTATAACTGCTGGAGCACTAAGGCCTGGATGCACAACACTTTTTGGAAGAGCCTCAAACCTTCAGGCTTAAGACAGTCTAATTACCAAGCTGAGAAGGACAATTTTTCCACAGCAGGTCAGCCCGCAATTGCTTTCCTTAGGAGCAGTCAATGCTGGTTGTTGTTGGACCCAGCCAGATGACCTGACCACTGGACTAGCACAACCATGTCTCATTCAGTCTGGCAATGTTTCCACTGCACATGGTCAGGTCTTCTGGAGCAGAGTATCCCTTTTAATAAAATTTTTTTCCTAAACTTTTTATTGTGGGAATTTCTTTGGGGGCAGTATTACTCTTATTTTGGACTTTGTAGGAAAAACCCAAATCCTCCCTTTCAACTGATTTTTCATGCTCTATTAAGAACATAATTGGAATCCTTCTATACTGAAAAATATTTTGCCAGAGATTGATAATGGTGTGCAGACTAAGGATGAAGGCAAATGTAATCACTGTTTTTATTATTCTATTTTCCTGAATAGGGTAATTTCCCATCATCCTAAGTGGCTTGAACAGCCACAGGCTTGAAATAGTGATGATGGAATTTCCTGGGAACAAATTAATGTGGAGGCACTGGGATATTACAGTAATAGTGTGGTAAAGGAATGTGCCTTTTACTATATACCTCCGTCATATTGATGTATATTTTGGCTAACACCAAATGTCACTTGTGAAATGTGTACTATGTTGTGGCCCGTGTTTTTCTGGCCTCTCTCAGACCGAAGCGGGGAGCACTATACTGTGTTAGTCACTCCTGATCGTGGTCCTGCAGCGTTTTCCCATGCAAGCAGAGCTCCCACTGATTTCCAGACGGACATGTACAAGTTAGGGCTGCTGGATCCACCCCTACCATGGTAAAAATAGACAGTTACTCGGTTGTTTTCATTAAAAGGAGGGGAAGGAGAGCATTATATAACAGGAGGGGTTTTTTGGGGGGGGGAGCACTGGTTTATTTAAAACCTCCAGTGATAGCTGCTTTCCTTGACAGGAATTGGCTCTGCAGCAGGGCACGAAAGCTGGGATCTTGCCATTGCTGGAGAGCAACGCTCTTTTCTTTATTAGCAGACAATAAGCCACATTCAAGACATGCTAAAGAGTTGGAAGACAAGCAGCCAAAGCAGAGAAATTCAAAGTGAGGGCTGGTGCTTGGGAGCCTGGTGTTTGCGTTTGCCTGCGAGGGAGAGGCAGACACAACTGAAGATGAGGCAGCTCCTTGCCAATGCTCTCCGTGCTCATAGGGATCTGGAGGCAGTGAGGGGTTTAATTGACACCCGTGCTAATTGCTAGCCCTTAGCAGGCAGAAGTCCTGCGGTACTGGAGCAACTGGGCGAGAGCTGAAGGCAGGGCACACCTGGGAGGAGATGGCATTTTTTGGGGTGCTGAGGGAAGTTTAGGGAGCACTTGCATGCAGAGAGCGAGGAGAGGGGGGTGCGTGGGGGCTGGAGGCTCTGTTGGCAGAGGAATTTGGCCCTTGTGTCATGTGGGGAAGAGGGATCTCGATGCTTGTAACCCTGCCGCTGTTTCTCTTGCAGAGACCAAGAGAAAATGCCCAAAGAGAATGAGAGCAAGACTTTCCTTGTCTACTGTGTCCCCATCACTAGAAGTTCTCCTGGCTGGTCCCTCTCCTGATTCATGTCTCCTCAGGAGAGGCATGGAGAAGCATGGCTCACCAAAGCCCTGGAGAACGTTCCTCACCTGTGGCCTCACACCAGAGCTCCGTGTGCTATGGGACATAAGGGAGCGGGTCCGTGGGGTGGCTGCGGAGGGGGGAGCGGGTCCGTGGGGTGGCTGTGGAGGGGTGCTGGCACACCCCGAGCCAGCTGCAGGCCTCCCATAGCATGCCAGCGCTCTGATGGCACCACGCTGGGTGCCCTCAAAAGCCCCTCAGACCAAAGTATTTCGCATTGTGCGTGCGTTGAGCCAAAGCCCAGTTTGCCTATTGTTTTCAGTGGCATTTAGTTCGGGCCACAAGGCCCTGAATCAACACAGTGCTGAGCCTGGCGAGACAAAGGGACTAAAGCACCTGATTTGAACAAGGGTTGGTTTTTTTTTAATTATTCCCTCCCTGGGGACTTGCGTGAAGTGTAGAGTTGGGTTTAGAAGGACAAAACACTGTCACTTCCATGGGACTTCAGCAAATCCTGATGTGCTTTGCAGAGCACCTGGTTGTGGGCTCTAAAAGTAAGCCCTCTTCCAAATAAAATACAGAATATTCTCACTGGGAACAACAGGCTGCGTTCATTCCTTGAATTAACTTTATTGGGATACTGGGGTTCACAACATGCAAAGGCAAGGTGAGGTAGCAGAGTCCTGGTGAAGGCCATTTGAAAAGCCTCGTTTCAGAATGGCCACTAAATAAAAAAATACAGCAACCTTACAAAAATGTATTTCAGCGCTGAGACGTTAATTGTCAACATTGAGCCAAGGGGCATTTCTCACATGTAGTTTCAAATGAAAAAAAAAAAAAAAAGTTGGCATGTTGGCACAGCCTTTGCTACAGCAGTTCCAGAGGAGCTATTAAACAGGAGCCACTCGGAGCCAGCTCGGGGGAAAGTGTACGCCCATGATCTTGGAGTGTGCCTGCATGCATGCATGTGTGTGCACATTGTTTTTCTCTTTTTCTTAGTCATATTTGTGCATTATTTTCCTGTGTGTCCATGGCACCTTACTTCAACGAACAGTCTGAAAGGCATATGCTATTGAGCAAAGGGCAGAGAAACTCTCCTGATCTTTTTTTCTCTTATCTCAGTGAACATGCCATTTTTTTGATGCTTTTCCTAGGGCTTCTGTGACCTATGCTTTACACCACCTGGCTGGTTTAATTCATGAATCTTCTATTAATATGACAGGCTCTGCAAAGCCAAAATGTTAATGAGACAGATGCCATCAGTATCTCTCAAGGGTAAATACTTGAAGTTTGCTCCCTTTTTGTGTGGCTGGTCTCTGTTCCAGATCTTGGCACTGTGGCTGAGCCACTGAGACTAATTCATTTTTGCTCCTCCCTCAGATGCTCTGGATGAATATTAACCATAATTTTAACAGCTTCCTGTGTTTTCCTCAAATGTCAAAGACTTTCTCTTCAGCTGGAGAAACCCATCTTACACAGATGAGCGATGTAGCTGGAAGACTCCTTATAACTCATAAGAAGTCACAGGGCACTTTCCACCACCAGCAGAGCACATTTTGCCCTTCAGGCAAGAAAATAGGTCTTTGCTAAGGGTACAGCTAGGTCCATGTTGAGTGGCTCAGCATCTCATTCTCATAGAGATCTCACCTATTGCGAGATTGCGACATCTGCTGTGGCTGGCCCAGTGATGACTAAAATTGAGGGAGGACTAGGCAAAAGCAGGTCTGGTGCAGATACCTGCCCCTGGTATTAGAGAAGGCAGCTTTCAATTTGCCCCAACATGAGACATATCCAATGCCACACAGCACAAGGAAAGGGGAGCAATGCCTGTTCCCAGAGAACACAAGAACATTTGGGCTTTGGGGTTGATGCATGTGGCTCCATTTTGAGTGGAAAAACACAGGCTTGGACCTAGAGCACCTAAAAGCATATAAAAGTGTATAGAAGCATCTCTAGAACTACCGAGACATCCTGAGGACTTATTTTCCATTCTGTGTTTCTACAGTTCACAGCTCAGGGAAGGGGGAAAGGGTCCCAATGCCACAACTAGAGTGTTTGGACAATGAATGATCATCACCACAGAGTGGATAAAAAGAAGATGATGGTCTCTGGGGTGGTCTCAGCATGGATGGGAGACACCACGAGTGAACTCTAAACTCTGCCTGTGCTTAGAAAGCAGCAGAAGCACGGAGATGAGGAAAACTCTTCTGTTCACTTCCTTGCAAGCTTCTTAGTGCTTTTGGATCCCAGAGAAACTGCCTGGATCCAGCCCATGTAAAAGCCCGAATGTCAAGCCCAGATCCAGCCACGCTCTTGGCCCCATGACACAATTCATATCTGTGCCCGTGCTGCACGTCATGGGCCTGCTTCAGGCTGAACACACTGCACTTCTCCTCCGAGACAAAGCCCCATATCCACGCTGTCCACATCATATTTATCCTTACAAGACTGTCCCAGGAAGATTGTTTCATCTTTGGAAAAACGCTCCTTTGCAAAGGGGCATTGTGCTGGGCTCATCCCTCCTTTCACGCTCCTTCCCAAGGCAGTTACTTGTCTGCTGTAATTTACTCTTTAATGCAGCACTTTCCTATTCTGTGAGACAACAATCATGAAGCATTTAAATTCCAATTGAGTAGGGCTGGAGTGCAGAGGGGCTGCGGCTTGCGCAGCAAGGATAATGGGAACCTGAGACAGGGGACACCAGTTCAAGGCCCCCCAGGAAGGAAGGCTACAAGCTTCTCCCTCACATTCCCATCTCCCTAGAGATGTAAATCAAGAAAATGAAGGGAGGGGAAGAGGAGGAGGGGGGTGTTTATAGAAAGAAAAGGGAAAATGGATTGAGTTGTGCTGAATTCTAAGACAAGGATCAGCTACACAAGAGAACTATTGAATAGCTGTGAAATCTGGAATTGAGCCATCAAAAAAGCTGCTGAGCTGCATGTGAATCAGGTTGATTGTTTTTGAGAAGCACCTGATTTTTTTTTTTTTTTTGGCCCCCCTCTCTCTCTCCCAGGCTGCGTGCTTAGCCTTGGAATTTGAACATGACTGCCGATGTGCTAAACTGCTTTTCCTTGAGATAGAGACATTTTAGGGAGCGGGAGAGGAGGGAGGGCAGGCGGGGGAGCGTCTCTCTGAATGTGAAGGCCATGGTATCGGGGCCGGGAGCTGACAGGTTCCCCACTGCTCCCGGCAATAGCAGCGAGGAATTTACACTGCTGGCAGAAAGCGAGCAGGAAAAGTAAAGAGCTGTAACTCCCTGGGATGCGGAGGAAAGGGCTGCTCAAAGGGCTGCATGCTGCTCCGTAGCTGGCCTGCAAGTACGTTTTGCTTGCTCCTCACCAGCTTTGTGCTCCCAGGAACTCATATTTCTTACCTTGTCTCCCAGGACAGAGCTGGCGCCTATTTCCTGCTGAGTGGTCCCTGCTGGACCTCGGGAAAATGAATTGTAAATCTCCAATACTATACTTATCATCATAAGTCCGATTCTCCCACGTGCATTGGTAGAGTTATAATTCTCTCTGCAGCCTTCACTACTGAGGGAAGCAAAGCACAGGGATGCTAAGATGTTGTTTTCCCGAAGAGTGCTGCGATTCCAGAGTGCCTTAAAAAGGCACACTGAAAGAAAAAAAAAAAAAAGCAAGGCTGCTTTTAAAAATCTAGCAATTTGCCTAGGGTTATGGAATGAGTTGGGATTGCAAGAGTGAAACCTTGCCTTTCCTCATTTGGTATGGCTGAGAATCGTCTCTGTTCTAATTTGTTATTATTGTATTGCATTATTGTGTAATTTTATTGCATTAAAAATCATGTGAATAACACCATGGTGCTCTACAAACAGAGCAACACAGAGCCACTGCTCCAAGGAGCCTTGTTAAACTGCCTCCAGATTTGACTCAAGAGACCTATACTCTATTACCTTATGCAGAAAACATCTACATTGTTTTATTGTTGTTTATTTATTGAGCACTGAGGGTAAGCACTGCGCTGGGTGAACTTGCACAGTCTGGTCAGATCTATCAAACTTCAGTTCTTCTGCAATGGGATGTGCTCATGTGGCCTCTTCCTTCTTCCCTCTATTGCGGTACCGTAACTCAGCCCGACACCACAGCCTCTCTTCCTCTCCAGAGAACTAGCTGATGAGAGCCAGGTCCCCCCCCAGCCCTTGGAGGGGTGTCCATACCCTGTAGACCATCCCTGCCCGCAGACTAGCCTCTGATCACCCATGTTGGTCACGCTAAGGAATGAGGGGTTCCCAGTACCTTGGAGCAGCCCTGGGGTCGCTCTCAGTGCCACCTTCACCCCACAAGAGCATCCAGCTTGTATAGCACCCTCCCATCAAGCCAGCGTTAGGACACGTTTTAATGCCTGTTGGCTGCCACAGCAACTTAAAGCAACCGGGATGCTGCCGTGCTGGTACGTGCAATGACGCTAGGGACACCCAAATGAGCTGTGGCTCGGGGATGGAGGCAGGGAAGGCTTTCTGGCAGGAGGGAGCCCAGCACACCCTGGTCCTGCAGCCCCAACACCATCAGGCACCAGATGGGAAAAGGCTCAGTCCTCAGGGTGTTAGTTTTTCCCTTTCAATGGAGACAACCCTCTCACGGGATGAAATATGCTCACTGCAAGGGTAGGGGGGAAGGAAACGCCCCGCCATCCATCCTCTGAGCTCCCAATCTGCTTCTGTGCTCATGGTCCCTCAGCAGACCCCAGCATCCCAGCGCCAGTTATGTACAAGGTGCTGCCCTGAGAAAAAAAAAACTCACGGCAATTACCGGCTAACCATCCCGCCAGGCGGAGGGGACTCTGAAAGCATCGGGGCGGTGGTGGCTCAGCTCCGGCGGAGGTCAGGGGCAGCGGGAGGGCAACCATTGTGCACCGGCCATTGCCGCCCGCCGCAGACCTCGGCCATTCACACCGAGCCCAGCTCTGGGCCCCTTGAAGTTAATGAAAAGACTCTCCGGGATGTCAGCGGGTTTGGGGCCGAGCCCTCGGTGTGCAAAAGCAGTTCCACATCCTCAGCAGCACCGTGAGCTCCAGGAGCATCCCAGGCTGAGCGGCTCTCGGATAGGCGCAGGCAGCATCTTCCTATGGCGGTTGCTAAAGCACCTCAGAGGTTGGCAACCAGTGGTTTTTTTTTGTTGTTGTTTGGGTTTTTTTTTTTAAAAAGGGGAAAAAAAATAATTAACCTTCACCTCAGGTCCCAACTCGCATAACCACAGATCAGATTCTACTAATAATTTGCTTGCTTAAGTGACTCATAATAAACACTGTGAGTTTACTTTTGCTTTGAGAGCAGCTGATCTTTGGAACAAACCGCCCACAGGCGTAAAATCATGTCACCCATTTGCTGATTTAACCCTCTGAGTGCTCACGCGTCTCCGGACCCTGCTAAACCGCTGCTTGCAGGAAAGCCTGGTGTCTGGGAAATTTTGTCATCAGGCACGAAATGATATCCAGAGAGGGTGCGATCTCTCCTTCACCAATTTCAGACTGGGATGCTTTTGCTCAGGTCAGTGGCCCCCACATATGGGCCCAGGGATGTGGGTGAAGGCAGGGACTGCCTGTCCGATCCAAAACTGCTGACTAGCTATTTATGCATATTTTCTGTGGTGGCATTTTTTCCTTATTACAACTTCTTCTGAGGGTCCTTTTACCCATTAATTATAGATGAGCACGCTCAGCCTTGGTTCGCCCTCAGGCCAGCCTGAACCTCAGCAGTACTAATACAAGGTTTGGAGGGCACCAAGACCCAGCACTGTGACCTCAGGCTGAGCACAGGATCCTGATGGGACCCCATGGGACGCATGGGCTGGTGCCAGTCTCAGAAGGACACACTGCTGCTGTAAACAAAAAAGAGCCAGGCTCTGTTTTCATGGAGCTCACCTCTTTTCCCTTCCAGAGCACAGAGTGCCCACCCTCACCGCCTATGCGGCAAGTCCAGGCTCTGTGCTTTGCCTGGACAGCGTTGAGGTGCACAGCCCACGGTAAGGATGAGCCCCACTGCAATACCATGACCCCTCGTGCAAAGGCAGAGACAAGAAGTGCACGCTGACCGGGGCGTGCAGCTGCATGTGCTGGCAGTGAGACCCTGAAACAGCCTCCCATCTGCAAAACGTGAACAGGGCATGCCTTAAATCACAGCACAGGAGTGACTGTGCCCTGTTTTGCAGGTGGAGATAACTGAGTCTGAACCGATGGAAGGGCTTCCCCAAGGTCATACAGGAAAACCCTGCCAGAACATGCCCTGTAATGTAATCTAAGCATCAAAACCCAGCTCTTGGAGCAGGCAATTGCTCCTAATCTGTATGCATGTGTTTTGCCTGCCTGCTGCATTCAGTACTCGATGCAAGGAAGGTTTGCAAGTGCAGCAAGTTGGCTGCAGGCTGCTGAACAGCAGCTTTCTGTGGAGTCCTCAGACTAATACATTTTTGGAAGAGAATTTTATTTCTGTCCATCACCAGCTTATGGTTTCAGCCAAGCAAAAACCTGCTTGACCTAATTTCTCCACCTTGCTGATCAAAGGTCATGTTTTACCAGGATTATTTCTGTCTTCATTGTAGGCACAGCTGGTAAACAACATGGAGATTTTACAGTATTTAACTTTCTGATAGATTTATGGAGGCTCCCTGCCTGACTTCATTTGCTTCTTTCAAAGCTTTTGCACTCACCCTTCAGATGATACCATGCACCTTCAGGCCCAGAACCCAAGCTGAGCCAGAGAAAAGAGCCGTGTGGCAACAATTAGCCACCCACCCTCCCCACAGCCAACCCCAAACCTCTGCTCCGGATCAACTGCTTTCAGCAGAGCGGTCACATTAGATCAGTAACAGCTCAGACCTGCTCAGGTGCAGTAATGGGCATCGCCAAGCTGCCAACGCTCCTGCTGCCAACCACTATCAAAACAGAGGGAAGGTGCTGACCCCCTTCTCTGGGCTAGAAAAGTGTATAGCCTGGTCTGCAAGCCAGCATGGAAAAGCTGTTCCTCCATAGGGAAAACAGGGAGGGCTGGGGCTGGCTCACCTACCAGCCTTTTGGCCTTGATCTTGTAGGCTTATTGGAAAAAAAAGGAGGTTTGCTGGTCCAGCAGCTGTCTAAAGAGTTTTGCAACCTTGGCAGCTGTAGCACGCTGCCTGGGCATAGATAGGGAGGTATTTCCATCCAACGCCTTGCCTTCTTGCCTTCTCGCAGCGCAATGGTTGTAGGAAGGGTCCAGGCTGGATTTCCTAAGTTGCAAAGCCTCCCAGCATTTGGATCTGTGGGACAATTTCTGCTCTTCCCCATTTAAGCAGCTGTAGTAGAGATGGCAGAGGGCAACAGTCTGGACCTGGGGCTTCAGCCCTGCATGTGCCAGGGTAACACTTGGTGGCAGAAGGAGCAGAGGATGTCCCTGCGAGCACCATGTGTGCTCCTGGGTCCCTGAGCAGAGAACAGGGACCCTCCAACTTCCCAGATGAGGATGCTCTTGCCATCCTAAACTAAAACCCTGGCTTCTGCTACACCTTCCTCAAAGCAGTTTTTGCATCACCAGTGAATCAGGGAGTGCAGTTTAGGAGCTCCTGCTTTTGCCAACGCATTTGTGCCAGCAAAGAGATTATTCAAATCCTCTCTCCTGAGGAGTCACCCAAGGGGAAACTGCGCTACGTGCAAAGTTATAGCCTCTGTACCGTAGTATTGATCCACAAGCAAAGTCAGTGACTCACAAGGAAATACTATTTCATCTACCAAACAATAGTCTAAATATATAGTATTCAGCATATTTTATCTTCTTTCCATCAGCCTCCACTGGGTAACGTATCTTATTCAAACACCATGAAGTCATACTTCCCTGGTACAACCATTTTCAATTATTTATTAAACAATGGAGGTTGGAATGGGCTGAATCTTGCAATGGTCAATCATTTCTTCTTTTTCAGATTGAATCAGCAAAAGGTGGCATAGGTGTCCAGAGGTAACAACTTGTTCTCTGGTACTGGTTACTGCTTTGGAAAGGTTTCAGACCAGGGTCCCAAAATAAGGGCATTGCTGCTTCTTCAGAGGCATTACCCTCACTAAAAGTAGCCAATGCAAGTCTTTCCTTGCCCTCTTGCCCTGGGGAAAAGATGCATGACTGTACTTTTTCATATATTTTAAGTCTGAGTTGTTTTATTTAATTTATAACATGAGGTGGTCAAAGAAGATGTGGAAAGGCTCTGGAAATATCAGCCTATCTACTTGAGATTTCCAGGAACCCCAAAGCAAGCTCTACCCAGAGCACAAAGTAAAGCCCGAACCTACCTGTGAGTCTTGTAACTCTAGCTTTCCCAAAAGTGTTGCCACGCATAAGCTGGGTGTAACCCCTGCACCGCCTAGGACAACCCTGTCACCCTCCCATGCCCCCATGCATCCCCAAGCAGCTGGGGAATAGCTGCATCAGCAGTGCAGGTGGGAGATGTATGCAAGGACCAGATTTCCAGCTTCAGAGAGAGCTTAAATGAGGCAGGATAAAAAACAGAAATTTTTTTAAAATTCCTCTTTGAAAATTCTGGCCACTGATGAAAAAAACAGGTTTCTTCTTATTAGAAAATTCTGAAGCTTTCTGAAGCACATAGCAGTCCAAAAAGCATTGGCATTACTGCGAGATAGGAGCAAAATGTCTTAAAGCAAAGATATTTGTAAGTGTGGGTTAAATTCTTCTCAGCTATCAATAATCTACTGATCGCAATGGTATAATGGGAGATGGGGCCTATTGGCTTCAGGATACTGCCCTGATTTTTACCAGGAAGTGGTATAAATAAAGTTAAACTGTAATTTGTGGATAATTGAGTGATCAGTGACAAATGTTCCTGTGACACACAACAAGCTGTCATGGAAAAAGTATGCTGCTACAGCTACGTGTCACATGTGGTTTTAAACTGATTATTCTAAATCGTCCAGTGTCTCTGCTCAGTGTTTGTTAAAAAAAGATCCCCAAATTTGACCTTTACAAAGTTTAAATAAAAATGAAAAAAAAGGCAGTGGGAGATAAGTCAGAGGAGATTTTGCTGCCGACTCAAGTGGACTCTGGCCAGGCTGCCAAGTGGAGTACTTACGTGGGTAAAATGAGATATTCACCCTCTTCACTTAAAGAAATGTCATGCAAACAAACATTTTCAGGTCAAAAAACCCAGATGTGCTGTTTTCCCAAGTGTAAAATAATAACCTGATGTGGAGAGCTGGTGTCGCAGCTCCAGTTTGCACAGATAGGCTAAAGGTAGCCTAGAATCACAAACGTGAGCCTCCCCAAATATGCTCTGTTTGGAACATTGTGCCATAGAAAATTAATTGCATTCCAGCTCCAGGGAGCATTAGCACTTTTCTGAATTCAGGGCCAGCCTCAGGAGCAGCCCTGCCCTAGGCAAAGAATCCAGCCCCCTCCTGGCCTTTGCCCCTTCCTCCGTAGGACTGAAAAGGAAAAATTATAATAAATCACAGCCTTTAGAGACACCTACTAAACACTGGCTGGAATATAAATGTATAAATAAAATAGGAACTGATCATACTCATCTCAACACTCAACCATGGCTTTTCGTCCCTTCTCACTTTTATTTCTTCTTTCCTTTCTTTCACCTTTGTTTCACACATTCTCCTCTCCCCATCCCCTCCCCCTCGCCTTCCTTAGTTTCCCCCCCCTTTGTTGTCTTTTACTTTCTAGCCCCTTTCCAAGACTGTCCTTTCTCACCCCTTCTGCTCATCATTCCCTATTGGCTGTTAGATCTCTTTCCTTCTTCCTTGGCACTTTTTTTTACTCTTTTCTCTTCCCCAAGAATGCCTCAAAGATAAGAAAATGGCCCTCTGCAGAACAATCTGTATCTTTCAGAGACTGCATCCTTATCACTCTTTTCCTTACAAATAGCAGTTCCCATTTAAGTTTTCTCAGGACTGGCATTTAAGCATAAAAGAATCCAGAATCACTGGTTTCCTTTGGAAAGTTTGGCATATATGTGGTGCTTGCAGTGGATGATACATTACTTAGGAGCAAACCTGTTATCCTTGTACAAGAATTCTGTGGTTGTGGAAGGTTTGAGTGCTCAGGTAGTTAAAAACTGATCTGTACTGGCAAAGAGGCTTAGTCCTGGCCAATTTATACTCTGTTATTCTTACAAGTTTGAGTTACTGTGAGTCATGTAGAGTGCAAGGAGTAAAAAAACTAATTCAAGATCCTACTAGCTTCTCTATTCACAAGTTTTATCACATTAACCATCTAAATCTCTCTAACATGATATAACACCCCCAATGGGGATGAATTATGTCAATATAAAGTTGCTTATATTTCTCTAGTTACTCCATCAGGGGAAGGGAATGAAGTATGTACATAAGGTCCTTTTATGTTGGGATACCTGATTCTGCCTGAGCAGCTGCAGCTATGAAAAGTCTCACACTGCTGGTCAGTGGAACTCTAGCAGTACATAAACTATCTGTAAACCTGATAATGAGGAAGAAAAACTACTTTGTGAATGAACAGTTCTGCAGTAGAGAAGCTGTGCAATTTTTCCAGGATCCCGTGGTATCCTGTTGTCATCTGAAGCATCATATCTTCATTATCACGGCGGTTACGACATCTTTCCAAGGGAAGCACTTTGCTTACTCTGTTTCCCATGAACTCCCTCTCCTCTCTGTCCTTTTCTCACCCACTGACTCCAGCTTGCTCCATATGTCCTCAGTACTTCTGTTGCAGAGGGGCTGCTGAAAATGAAGATGCAACTTCTGCTTGCAGTTGGTGTCTGCAGCACAGCTGGACTGCAATGCCCTGCTCCTGCCCACCCGCGCACGTTGAGACGGGGGCTCCACGGAGGAGTCCGCGGAGGTCTGTGAAATCTGACCTTGGTGTTTGCCCTTGGTCCATAACCATGTACACAAAACATTGGTGTTGTTGATTTTCCTGCTCCAACTCTCCAGCAAACTCCCCAGGACGATGGCTGGGATGAGGGGAAGGTATGATTCCATAGCCGTGTGTCCCATAGCCATGACACTCAAATGCTAGCTCAGGGATCTGGCCAGGGTACACCAGGGCTCCTTCCACCCCATGAAGAGCCCACGGTGGTGAGCACTGGCACAAGACCATATCTCATCCCACCAGGCAGTAAGCCAAGTGTGGGCACTCCTGGTCATGGAAGCTGAGAAGCATTTCCAGGTGCCACTGTGGGGATATATCAGAGGTCTCGAGAGAAGAAATAAATGCTTCAGACTTCAGACTCAAGTATTGGTCAAGGCTACACTACTGCTGCCGTGGTGATGTGTAGGAGTGCCTGGTCTGGCCTTGCACTGGCAGTACGAGGCATGGTAAGCGTCCAAGCACAGTGTCATGGAGCTCAGCGCAAACTAACTGACCTTGCCGGGAAGGGGTTGTGGTTGAGCTACAGACATTCTGAAACTTCTCTCAGCTGTAGTCAGCCACCCCTGGAGGGTTGATGAAGACCCATTCCCTCCCTTACTCATTTTTATGGATAGTATCAGCTGTATGTTCCTGACAAGTTGCAGGCATGCACCAACCCACTGTGATGTGCTGTGCCTTGGGAAGAGGAAGAGTATGCTCTTTAATTCAGATCAGGACTGGCTGTATGTTCCTCCTTCCTTAAACTGCTCTGCAGAACCTGCTCTCTGGCTCCAGCTGAACTTCTCGATGGTGGTGGTGGTGGTGGTGCACCTCCAAAAGCTCGCCACAGACAGATTAGCCGTGCATTCGGACAAAACACAGTGCAAAAACACCCTGCAAATATAAATGCTAGATGCTTCAGACATATCAGGGATAAAAAGCTTGATCTTATCAGCTTCATAGAATCATAGAATGGTTTGTGTTGGAGGGGACCTTTAAAGGTCATCTAGTCCAACCCCCCTGCAATGAGCAGGGACATCTTCCACTAGACCAGGTTCATCTTCCAGGGCTACCCTGTTGGCTTTGATCCCTGCTCCATTAGAGTCAACGGGACATTTTGCCATCACTTTCAGTGAGCAGAGCTGAGAGTGGGACGTCTCGTCAGAGTAAAAGTCCAAATATAGCATTGCTATTGAAAACAGGGAGTCTTCTTTAAAATATTGAAAGCATCTTTATTCATCTCTGTTCCTCAGATGGAATTTAATGTTCTGAGAAAATGTGCATTTTTTCTCACAAGAGGAATAAACTTAATTGATCCTTTCATTTTTAACTCTGCCCAGTGGCAATCGGTCACCTCTTTGCAATAATAGCTGCAAAGAAAATAATCTTTGCTGGATCAGATGAAAAGGTGGAGAAAGAGTCACAGAATTAACTGGCAGAGCAATCTGGTTGTTGCCCTAACATATGGGAATAATAAGTGCCAGCCAGATAAAGCCTGAACACTGAGCTTTCATTTTGTTATTCTAAGCACAAAAATAAATATTTTTATGACTACATGTAAAGAGTAAAAGCAAATAGAGTTAATATGTAAAAATATACATTTTGCTTCATTATGTGTAATAATACATACTGATTTCATTACGATATTTTTTTTAAGATCAGTTTGCCTGGGAATCGTGGTCTATTCCTAAAGTGCAGTCTGTCTTTTTCATCCCATCTTTCTAAGGTGTTGTGCTAGTATAGAATGAAAGGGAAATATTAACCAGGCTGTATTACAAAGAGTTATACACTGGTTGGGGGGAAAAAAAGGCATTTGGAAAAATGTGAACTAAAAATATTTTTATTTTTACAATCAAACGTGTCTGCCTGATTTGCAGTCATAGACTACTAAGGGCATGAAAGAAGAAGTGCAGAGAGAGGGAAATGGCAGCAGCGTTCCAACTGTAAAATGTTTCAAGCATTAATGCACCGGGCTGCTTTGTGCATCTTTGTGCTTCAGTCTCTACAGCCCCCATCAGAGGAGGGGAAGGGCACTCTTACAAACCAGGAGCTCAGACCCAGCAGAAACTTGGAGCCAGGACAAGCAGACCATAGGAAAGCACAACGTTTTGCAGCACTGTCCAGGTCCAAGAAGAAGCGAAGTTGCCCTCCCTTGGGCTTGGCATTGCACAGGCTCTGCCAGTCCCTCCACACAGCTCCACTCACCCAAACACTGGGGCTCCCACCTTCACCCTGTGTGTCTCTTGTGACGCTTGAGGACCACAAAGACTCGAATTTTGGCAAGCGGGTGCCTTCTGCAGCCAAACACTGGAAAGTGACCTCACACGCAGCTGTGCCATTGGGAGTTGCACTTTGTGTCACCTCCACCCACCTGTGATCCGAGTTAATCCAGTGTATACCTGCCCCATCCTGGTCTGCAAGGCTGGCAAGCGAGCAGCTGCCAGGCTCTGAATGTCTAACCGCATTTCGGACACTGCAGGGAAAGCTGGGAGAAAACGGTCGACGTCCTCTAGGACAAGGACAAGGAATTTTACAGGCACCATGGAGGGTGACTGCTGTTTTCTTTTACTATTCATGAGCTAGTTTAGTCCAAGAGAAAAAGTGGTATTTGTGTGGATCTTGGATGAATTCGTACAGTAAAAAGACAGAAAACAGCAAAGCCCACAGGCAGGCAACCTTCTCACCACGGCTCAAGGCGCAAAGATTACAGTACCTGCAGTGGTTTTGCTGACACTGAAGCTGAACTCACCTCCTCCTGCATCCAGTTTCTTAGAGCTTCATTTCAGACTCCAAAAAAATAAAACTCCCTTGGCTGACTCCAGGTTTCTTTGGCCCCATGCTCGTACAACAGCCCATCTGTCTGTTTGAACTACTATGGGCAAATGGTCCCGCCAGTGTCATATCCCTCTATTGATTTTGGTCTGGGTGATGACACAGAGGTTAAAGATCAGCGTATATGTACATTATGCAGACTCCAAGGAATGCTGACATGAGGTGCTTGCAACAGCGAGAAAGTCAAACTGGAGAGCACATTCAAAATGTTAAACAGCAAATCTTGGCTTTGCAAACATTAGTGCTGGCTGCATATGAGAAACTTAAGCTTTTATATCCAGCTAGTCTATTCTATCAAGTATCACTTTGTCTGTGGGCCGTTTTACCGCACTGCTGTACAAGTGATTTAGCAGATATGGATTCTTTTTAAGAAATGTGCCTATTTGTTTAAAAGCCTGTTATCATGTTGTGGATTTGGACTGAAATGGACTTTTTTTTTTAATGCAGTGAGTGGGTGAGTTTGGCGAAATTTTTTAAAATCTAATGAGTAGGTGTATGTATTGCAAAATATTTCTGAAAGTGGGCAAAAAAAATGGTTACCACAGATTTCAGTGTTCCAAACTCTTGATAAATGAAGTGATATGTCAGCATTTGTTTTCTTAAGGAAGCAAATAAATCATGCCTCCTAAAAGAGTAAAACAACATGTAGGTTTCCATTTGTTACAGTCCTATAACTAGTCAGAGAAACTCTCTGTAAGCAAAGCATGCCCCTGGGGAAAAGCATGATATTCCCAAAGAGGGTTGAAGTGCTTAGATGGAGAGCCAGAATGGGAATGGGTTGACTCTGAAAGTGGAGGAATTAGGGTTGACCCTAAGAAAAGAAACCCAGGGCTGAAGTACTGGGCCCATGAGGCTGGGAAGAGATTCAGTACTGAATTCATTGCAGCTTTAGTTTCATAGCAGATTTTTTTTTTCCAGAGATCTATCTGAATGCCTTGCATCTGCCAAACCAGGTTGAAAACCATGAATGGGGCAGTCTAGTGCCTGTGTTTTTGTTTCAGCTAGAATTCTACTTGCATTGCACTGTTTTTTCTTCCAATTTGAGAGTAAACAAAGCATAACCAAGCATCTCAAGAATTTCCAAAAGGGCTGGTTCAAATACAATTTTTAAGAGACAAAGATGTGATATGGTTATTTTGGGAAAAGGATACTTTCACAATCGCTGAATGGCTGATGACCTCAAGGAGACTTTATTTATCAGTTGGATCCCAGAGTGGTGAAATTTGGCCTTCACTTTTTTTGCTGATGGTTGGTGGAATCAGATTTTAATTCAACAGGTGAGGAGAGCTGCTCACAAAATGCATTGTCAAAAAGTACATTTCTTTGAATTTACTCCTGAAAACACAGTAGAAGCTTTCTGATCACTCCTATTGCTAAGGACAGGCACAGTAAGAGGACCTAGAAGAGGACAGTGGCAATGCAGGTCTCTGCTGGGCTCCACCCACCCTTCCTTCTGCCTAAAATACACTTTTTTAAAGTTTTCCTCTGTTTGGAAGCTCTGTTGTTTTTTGCTCCTTCTTGACTTCCTTTTGCAGCTTCTTCCTGATCTCTCTTCCGTGTGACTAGATCTCTTCTGAACCACATGCAGGTACTCCACATTCTTTGTTCTCACCATACCCTGGCTCATTTCATGATATTTCATGTTGTTCTCAAAGGTCTGCCCTGAAGTCATGTCATTGTACATTTTGTTTAAAAGCAGGCTAAAGACTAACAACAGAAAATATCGTCTCAGGAAGATGAAGAACCTGGATTATTTTTAATCTCATGATCTTTAAACTGACTCCATCATTTCCAATGCCTGCTTGAAATAATGGGAGTAAATCAAGGCAGAATTTTGGCTCTTCTTCCTTATTTTGCTCTAGTTTTATGTCTTCTTTCATATAGTCTTATTCCATGTCTCCCCACAAAGATACCTCTTTTGGAAACATTCAGCCCCATGGCCTCGTGCCACGCTTTGTTTACTCTGTATTATACTACTCTTGTGCAAACTTACTTTGGTGCAGGGATTTCCTAGGCACTGGCAAAGCTCTGCTTTTGCACATGACTTCCATGATAGGGAAGCTTTGTAAATAAATAATCAAGAACACCTTTGCAAACTGTGAGATGGATAATGCCCTCAAGTGCATTTGATATAAGGGGCCCAGTTCTTTGCCAGAGAAAACTGAAGTTAGTGGAGATGCATCCTTTAATAGCACCCAAGAGATTGGCCTGTTGATGTAGTTACTAAGTCTTCTCTCAGATGGTCAGAGGATGGGCCAATTAATGGCAGTCTCCCTTTGTCTGGGTTTTTCTAAAGTTGCCTAATAAACCACATCATTTATTGGCTTCTGTGAGCCTTCTTTGAGGAGGCTGTAAGGGTTGTACCCTTCAGTTTTGCTAGTGCACACATGCATTTTTGCCAAGGAAGATAGTGTTCAGCAGACCAGATTCGCAACTGGAATCAATCAGTGAAGCCGAGTAAATGCAGGGAAGCTTTTACACCAGCTGAGACGTTGGCCCACAGTCATCAGAAGAGGGATGTGGTAATGGACAAGAAGGGCTCCATGGGAGCCAATGGCAAATCTCCCGTTGGCATTCCCAGAGCCAAGACTTCACCCAAGTGGGTGGATGCCCTCCTTGTAGAGCCACACGTACCCTGCAGCCTTTAGTAGGTTAACGAAAGCACTATCTTGGAGCTGCCATAAAACACATTTGTGGTCATGCATGCAGCTCTCGGGACGGGGTTTATCTTTTCTCATTGTTTGCTGTGTGTGTTTTAACACAGAGCCTCAGGACACAACTTGGCTGCGGTACAGCATTTTGTATAAAGCCGACCCTTAAGCCAACCACAGCTAAGATGCTGTAATTTTCATAGAGACATCATGTACTTTTTATGCTCCTTAACTCCACTGCAGTCACAAATCCCTCTTTGTATTGGCAGCTCCTGTGAAAATAAGCTTTAGGAGCTACTTGAAAAAAATGCACCTCTGTGACGTTTAGCTGCGTTGCCTGGTCTTGCCTGCCTGCTAAGTGTAGCCCTGCATAGCTTGCCTTAAAAAAAAAGCCCACAAACAGTTCTGAACTTGCAATTCACATTATGTAGCATGCTGTGGAGCCTGTAATTCCAATGAAAGAGACATCAACTTGTTAAAAACCAGCTCTGCAATGATTTTCTGAGTGCAATCTGCCTGTATACCAGTAGCTGGTCATCGTTGCCACTTGCACAGCTCTTTAGCACACGATGTTACTAACCCCCATGTAAAAAAGGCACTTTAAAGCTAGTTACCAAGACTGGTGACGGGGCTAAACACACTATTCATCCTGCATTAAATTTCAGTAAAATTGATTACTTTCATGAAGGCCCCAAACTGTGTGCGAGGAGGATGTAAGCCACTTCAAAGACATGTTCTCTGCCCAAAGGAGCTTTCGACCAGACAGAAGCCCCGAAGCTGGGGCATCGGGGTGGCTGGGGAGACAAAGGGCAGCTGAATGGCATCAAGAACTCCCAACAGCACGGGGCACGTCTTTATGCACGCAGTTGTTGGAGCTCGCTGAATAGATTTATAGTCTGGCTTGGGTAATTTATTGTTGGCTAATTAGATATAAGATTAATTAACTAGCTTGCTGGCCCTTAATTACAAATTTGGTACCTTAATTTATTGTCATTTCTTTCAAATAATGACTACGCTCAAATAGCGCTAATTTATATTATAGTAGGATGCAAATATAATGAACCTGCCTCCAGGTTGTGCAAAGGCCTCTTCACGCTGCTCCCAGGGCATAACAGGGTCTTAAAGTGAGCGCAAACTTAGTTTCTGCCCTCCAAGGCGGCTTTATAGCACCAGCGTGCAGCGATTTCACCGTGAGTCAGCAGCAAGCGCCGTAAAGGCCATGACTTGCACAGCTGCTGAGAAATTGGGATCAAAGGAGCTGGCCCCATTGACTCCTGTTAGCCTGCCATTATACAGGAGAGCCCCGAGGCCAGGCAGTTGGGGTTTGCGTAGCACAACCAACTTGAGCAAGTGGGGGTTGCTCCAGTCTTAATTATTGACCTGATTTTTGCCTGCCAGCTCCCTTTCCCAGTTATTGCTCTGTTTTGTGTTGCCCTCCGCCAGCCTGGAGCAGAGCGACTCGAGTGTAAATCAGAGCTGGGGTCTGGGGCTCAGAAAAAAGGTTAGGAAATGTCAGCGGGAGCAGGATGCCTCTGGGCAAGGGGAGGGCTGGATGCTGGAGTGTGCGGGAGCAGCGGCAGCCTGGACCAAGGTGAAGAAAGGTGGTCTGAAACACCTGACCTACAACTCCCACGGGGCATCCTGACAGCAGTTTGGGGCAAAACGTTGCTGGTTGCAGCTGCAGCGTCAGGGTTGAGGTAAAAGCTTTTGCTTTATGGGTGTGTTGGTTTTCTTCCCCTCCTCCCTTTCCTCTGTTGAAAACGAAATATTTAATGGAAGGAGGAATCAGTAAAAAATCTCCTGTACTTTGCTGAAAATACAAGCTTGCATGAAAACTCCTGATTCATCCAAAATGGTTAATCTGCCTTAAGTATTGTGCAGTGCCTGATTTGAAAAGTACCTCTCTGTATGGTTTCAAAAAGCTTAAAAATGTTTCAAGTTCCACTTTGTTTGCACAGTTACCTCCTGAAGAAGTAAAAAGCAGCAAGTTTGCTTTCCTAGAGAGTGCAGAAAATAAACTGCTGACCGGTCTCCCAGCAGCCCCTCCAGCTCTGTGGATTTAACTTTCTCAGCGCAACTGTCTGCAATGATAGCAGCAGCTCTAACCCAAAATCTCAGTCATTACTCTGCAACTGGCCATATGGGTCTTGCTGCCTGGTCTATTGTTTCTCATAAGATTTTAATATTTTTTCCAAATTACCTTTTTCTGCTGGCCCTGGACAGAAGAAGGAAGTGTGCAAACATCATCACCTACAGATCTGGAAGCTTGAATACTTTGGCCCAGGTGTATTGTACGTCTTTGCATTTTTTAAGCTCACCACACAGCAGTAAAGAACTGATGAGTTGTCTGAATCCTTGCCCATGATCTTGACCGCTGAAGGAATGACAAAAATTATCATTCTGACTCCTTGGTCTCTGAAATGCTCCCCACCGTGTTATTGATATGAGTGCCTGGACCCAGCCTGTGCACGTCCATACATACCTAGTGAGAGCGGCTCAGTGCAGATCGTGACCACCAGACGCCCTGCAGAGCCCTTCCCCTGTGGTTGACAATGCTTTGGAAGCAAGTTTGGGTCTGAATTTATGACACAGACTAATGCCTGGGTATCAGGTCCAGTGAAAACAGCGCTGGATAAGGATATGATCTAGCCCTGGCGTTCCCTGTTTGGATTAATATTTATGGGACCTGCATCCCAGGCTTATGATTTGGGGTATGGGAAAGGAATTGTGTTTTCCAGAAGCACAACAGAGCCACATAAATGTCAGAGGGATGAAGATAAGGCCTTAGCAGTGTTCCCAGGGCTGGGAAGCAGAGCTCAGAGCACCCACTGCAAGGTTCAGCCTGGGGAAAGAGCTCTCCTCTGCTGCTCCAGCCACACTAGCAGGAGCCATGCCAAGGCAAGGGGCTGTTAACTCCAACAGGACTACCTTCAGAAGGCATCCCGCCGAGAAATCTGTCTCTAAAATTATCTTGACCCTCTGCCATACGTGCACACACACACACTTTTTAAAGAGAAATGAAATAAATCTTCTCTCTATCCATGCCCTTGTGAAATATAAAAAATTCCTGATGGATTTGCAGCTTACGCTAGTAACTGACAGCTTGCTAGCTGCTGGCATGATTACTCACAGTCTGGCAAACACCAGACGACTGTGATGCCTACAATGCGCAATCCCTGAAATGTGGTATTTTTCAATGTTGCCGAAGATCAGATCTTCAGATCTGCTCAGTTCTCATCTAAGCAGCAAAACAACTGGCCAGAGTTGAGAGCCAGCAAACTGGAGACCGATCTCTGCCGAAAACCTGGTCTGAATTGGCGTAACAAGGGTTACAGATCGCTTCTGAAAAGCTACTCTAAGCTGTGGGTGCTGAGCACTTGGAAAGCTCTCCCTGCATTTGCGCTTGAGTGACCTGGGGTTTTTTTCTATATGAACAGTTAAGTGGACTCTGCCTACGTCCTGTTTCAGGGGAGTTGGATGCCTCGATAGGATTCTTTCTGAGTGAGAGTCTAAATCACAAATAGATGGGAGGACTGACTAGGCACAGCAAATAAAATTCCTTATTTGCTCACATAAAAGCGGCATACAAAAAGTAGGGCACCACCATTGCATGCATCTGCTCTCCTCCAGATAGCGAGCTGGAGCTCACCTCCACGCCAGATAGCAAATCAGGAATCCTTTCAGTTTTAAAGCAGGTCCTGCCTAGTCCGGGAAAAAGCCCGTGTGGGTGTTAAGGCACCCATTTGCACCAGCCATGTGGGGAACAGCCCTACTTCAAAGAACTTTTTGCAAAACAAAGGTGATTTGAGCATTCAGGAGCCCACCTCTGGCAGAGATGAGGCTGCACCAAACCTTCACTTAGATAGCAAACGCCTCTGCGGGACCACACAACGCAAATTCACTGGTGACACAGGAAAGCACAAGAAAGCGGGACTCCTTCACCTGACTAGCCTTGCGACTGCCAGACTAAACACGTGCTGAAGACCAGGGTTTGGCTGCCTGTGGCCGTGTATGTCAGATCTGTCACTGGAAGATGCCAGCCAGGCAGGCAAGAGGGCCACCGCCTGAGGACATGCAACGAGCTCTTGCCCTTACAAAGCCAAGGTGATGTGCTCTTCTATCAACCGGGCACTAAAGTGATGACCAGGCAGTTTTCCAGCTAGCTGTCACCACCACCTCTGGGAATAGTTTGCTTTATTGTTTAGGAAAAGAAAACCCCACAAAACACACTCTTGGGGAAAAAAAAACAAAAAACAAAGCCAGCCCACAATGTGTATTGTCATGAAGCAGGGCAGACCTTCTGCCCCCACCCGGCCTACACAAGGTTACAGCACTCCAAACCAGCTTGGGAGCTGAGTTTATAACAAAATGAAGCTATTAAAGAAAACCAATAGCAGCTCAAGCAAGAGAAAAGGAGGAGAAGGGGTCTGGAGAGAGGGAAAATGCATTTTCCTCTGTCTCCTGAAAGAAGGTGGGAAGGGGAACTTGTTCTTAGTATGTGTGCAGCTTGCATTGAAGTTGGGAATGAACTTCAAGATGAAGGACAGCAATTGGCTTTTCTGCTCAGCATCACTGACCCAGAGGTGTCTGTGCTTAAGGTCTATCTGTTACAGAGGAAAATCTTCTGGAGACTGAGCTGAGCAGGGTCTGTGGGTACCAGAGCCTGCACTGGAGATGCTGTTTTGGCAGGTGGTCCATGAGCTGCTCTGAAACCTCTGTTAAAGAAAAGAGCTCTCAGAGGACACCATCAGTGCAGCACTTCTATAAGTACCGCTTGCAAAGTCCCAACTGCCCCATGCCGGTGTCATCTCACTCATGAGCAAAAGGATTTATTTTCTCTGTGTTCTCTATTTTGGGGTGCTTATTTGCTATCACATGATGTCTTTCAGCAACAGGAACACATGTGGGTTGCAAAATTTTTTAAATGGTCTGTGAGTCATCTGAACCTTTTCCATGTGCCAGCATCATCTCCATGCACCAAATATCTTTCAAGCAACATGGTAGAAGTACACAAGAGATGCCCTGTTGTGCCAGTCCAGTCGTGTCTTCTTTCCAACAGCCTGCATTTCACTGGGGCTTTGGAGAAAAGAACAAGAAAAAGTGCACTGGACATTTTAGGAATAGTTAATGAATGGCAGAAGTTTCTTTCCTACACTGCTGGTTGGCGCTCAGCGTTCATCCCGAGGTCTGGGTGCTTTGACTTTGCTATGGCAGAGAGTCCAGCTCACCACTAGGTTATCGTTATCAAGCATCAGGGCAGGCTCTGGCCCAAGGTGTCAGCTCGATTTTGGGTGTGAGCACAAGCCATTTAAGTCTGGCTAGGAGAACGCCACTCTTTGGTAAGGACTCAGTGCCATGGTTACGTGCCAAGCCCTGATGATGCAATTCTCTCCTAGCCCTCAGTCCTTTTGTAATCATAAGTGATTTCTGTATTGGAAACTTTCAAAACAGTTGCCTAGTTCGGAAGAAGTTACAAAACTTGAATGACAATTGAAATCACGGGATCCTAGAAATTGAGGAAAGAATGAAACACTGTGAAATCTCCCTGTATCCCTGACAAATACAACCTGTTCCAGAGAGGGAGATGTCACAAGCCTGTTTCTTCCAATTTTAAGTGTATTTGAACTTTTCCTAATATCTACCCTAAATGCCGGGGGAGAAATAACTCTATGCCATTACAGTTCTCTAGTGTTCCAGACAAAACTGTTTTTCTCTTACTAACCAGGGCAAACAGAAGCAGGTTTGTGCTCATACAGGGGGCAGGTAGGTGTGATTCCCTTCAGCACCCATCTGCAAGGATTACATTGCCCTCCGTTCCTATGCTCCAACAGAGACATGTCCATGGGCTGTGTCATGCTTTCCAGCTTTACAAACAGCAGTTGGTTTCTGTTCGTTCCTTTCAATGTTATCTGAAATTGGGTATTGCCATTTCTAAGCAACATGGTTTATATAAGCAAGGTACATGAACCTGGTTAGTGGCCTTTTTAATATTCTTTCATCTTTACAGATGGGCATAACTAACAAAGCTTTTAAGTCAGGAGCACACAGTTTTTCTTGATCCCTGCATCAGAACTGCATTTCTGGATGGATTGCCATGGCAGCCTGAACACCTGACTGATCGTGTTTCATTTCTGGCTCTAATCTGACCTGTTAATTTTGGTCTGAATAATAAAAAATAATTTAAAAAAAAACCAAACCAAGAAAAATCCTAAAAAAGCCTAATCCTCATTTAGAGCTGAAGGAAAAAGTGATTTCAGCTCAAACTAGTGGCAGTTGCAAGTGATTACCTGCATCCTTTTACAAGAGGGGCACCATTTTGAGTGAGGATGCTACAACATGAAGGCAGTAAGACTCTTTGTCAGCTTCCAGGCTTGACTGCACTTTCCAATACCTCTGCCTACCCTTTTCCAAGAGATCCCTTACCATGTGCTCCCCTGGGGACTCCTATGTGGGAGATGGGATCCACAAGCATTCATGGAGCTGCCACATCCTATCTTTGCAGTTGAGTTACTGGAAGGTAGAGACCATTCCTGATCCTGCTGAGGTTTTGTCCTTGCCTTCCCTCTTCCATCTCTGTCAAACTCACACTTCCAGTGTGAAACATTTGAGAATAAGAGCAGCTCTTGTATTATAGGTCTTGAATTGTGCCTTTCACAATTGCATCCTGGTTTGTGAATAAAATTATGGTCATTCAAGTAATATGTCATGAGCCCTTACCAGTCTTCTAAAGGGGAAATGACAAAGTTGAGTGCATTTTATCAGGTATATGTGACATCCCAGCATCACTTTGTCTAGCAAACTGTCAATTTGCACCTATTGAGAGCATCCTTCTAGCCTGTAATTCATAACAGCTCAAGTAGCATGTGCTGGAGAACTTCATCTTGTCATTATTCTGTGTTTGCATCTTGCAACCTTCATCTCGCTCTCTCCAGTTACGAATGTCCTCATCAGCAAAAGAAGTGCTGCACACAACCCCACCTGCCTTCCAGGACTACTGAGCCATGGCTGAGAAGCCACCCACTAGACTGTTCCCATCTAAGAGCAACTTAACATGGCAGTGCCTGTGCCCTCCCCATATCTTCCATGATGATGTAAGGTTGTATTAAACATGATGCATGAAACATGCTGGCTGGAATGCTGCTGGCAAGTACTTTGGTAGGGCCTCTATGAGTTCATCTTCATTTGTGGTTTCTTAAATTCACCATGACCTCAAAAACTGGAGGGCAACTTGACGCCTCTGCACTACTGCAAAATGCCAAGAATTTCTGGGTATACCAGAGCCCAGGAGCTTTTGTGAGTAATCGCTGTCAAGCTCTGGCCATTGTTCTCAGTGGAGAAGTATTGTCCTTTGGTGTTTTTGAGTGTAGTGGTCAACACTGTTTTGGCATCACTTGCTGCTTGGGCTGCCAGGCCCAAGTACAGAAACATTGTTGACACAAGCCAGGCAGTGTGATCACATTGAGCCTGGGAGAAAACTTCTTCCCATATGGATCTTTGCAAAAGTAGATATGCTTTTATTGTTTAGGCATTAAAAATACGCCTGGGTTGATAGGGAAGGAAAGGAGGAATGAGTACCCCTGAGCTTAGCTCGTTGGGGTTTGCAAAGAGCAAATCTGTGACATGAATGTGTCCTAAGCACCAAACTTCCCACATGCAATTTAGCAGTCAATGCACACCATCTCCTGAGCCCAGCTTACCCAGGTAAGACTGGAGCCACAGATCCTGCTTCTACCCTTACAGTCTCTTAGTGACAGGGAAACCGAGAGCAGCCGGATTAATATAAAGCTGCAGTAGCTGTCAGGAACGTGGAGTATTGTTATTTAAACCTTAATTCAATTACAATCCTCAGCACGTCCTCAGCTACCTGTCTTGCTCTTAACCAACACGTCTGTGCACATCTTCACCCGTAAGCGTGAAGTGTGTCTATGTCAATGAGGCTTGAAGTCAAACAGCCCCTGATGATTTCTGGTGACTAGATTGGCCCCTAGAAGCCGTGAGCCAGCTGATGCAATTAGATGTCAGCTCCTGTTGCCTTAATGTGTGGAGCTGTGTAGGAGCCCTGCTTTCACACCGTTAGAGCAAATTCACACCCAATTTGCATTCTGACCCCTTACAGCCATGTTATCTAAAAGTGTCTTTTTTTCATGATAAATGTGTAAGTAATTGCACGTTGAGGAGGCTGGTTGTACGGGCAGCTTGGTGGAGCTTTGGGCTATGCTTATCAGATTTTTTTGGTGTCTTTTTCATAGAAAACACATAAAAAGTGAAACATGAGCTGATGTGACTGGTTTTATATACTGTGAAGCAGGGACCTTGAACAGTTTAATATTTTACCACCATCAATCATCCCTTTCTTCCCAGCTGAGAATACATTTGGACTCAGCTCACTAAAACTGCTATTTGTGTCAAAACTAAAAAAAACAAACCCAACAAACAGAAAATATTTTGGCCTGTCTCCTGAGACCTGTTAGCTAGTAGCTACATTTTATTTTTACATGTGTTCTCCTTTGTTAACAGCGCAAGCTATTGTGTGTAGGATAGTTTGTACAAAAGACATGATAAATATTTTTGTCTGTGGTGGACCCTTAAGTCATGGAAAAATACCATGCACATCACTAGATTTTAACTGAAGACTTTAAAATATTCTTAAAGAAAAGCAATATCTGTTGATTGGCTTTACTTACTTTATGTATGTCTGTGTGGCCACAAACATTAAGGGTCCAAAGCCTGAAAAAAAAGGAAGAAAATCACAGATGCAGATAAGAACTGTGTGTCTGCAAAATCTAGTCATATCCTCCAATGACATTTGTTACCTCACCCAAGAGAAATACCTCATTTTTTCCCCAAAAATGCACTGGACTTCAAGCAAGAAAAAGTTGCTTTATACAATGGAACTGGGTGGCAAAAAGAAACTGAGTAATTTCCAATTGTGACCAGTAACAAACAGAATACACCATGTGGCATACATCAGGCATAGGGGGGTTTGTTGTACTGTGAAGTTTTTATTGCTGCGGGTTTCGGTTGTCTGCATGATACATGAAATGACAGAAAGACAGAAGCCCCGTAGGCTCTGACCAGCAAGAGCCATTCGAACTTCATAGCCACGCTCAGAGTTGCAAAGCAAGAACAAAAATGAACGTGTGGGAAGAAGAGCATTTCTCAACACAAAAAAACAACAACAAAAAAACCCCAAAATTTGGAAAGGATTCAGAAGTCTTACAATGGAAAGAGTGTATTCTATGTAAGTTCTTAACTTTCCCAGCGAGTTATTATTGCTTACTTCAGTAGGCAGTTATATGCGCAGAAAGGCCATTCTTGCTCTCCAGAGATCGTTGCCAAAATAGATGCGATGAGATAAATGGGGTGGAAAAGCCTCATTTTACGGAGTTTTGAGACAGCGGGAGAGATTGAAACCTAGATCAGAGAACTTATTTGTGTGACTAAATATCCTTCTAGAAATAGGCTTTAAGGACTTGGTTGCTCTTGCACAAGAAATCTGCGGTAAGGCTGAACCCCGCCTGAGAGTCTCCATCCAAAAGAAGAAAGTAGAAGTCTCCTGGTGTTCCCTACCTCTGCAGAGCACGTCTATGTTGGACATCCTTCTGTCACATCTTGCAACAGCTTCAAGTCATCGCCTTCTTGAAACCCATGAAATCTGCTCTCTAAGCAATCTTGGGGAGTATACACTCATCATTTTTCCTAATTAAGGGATTGCTGAGGAGGGTGAAGCCAAGAAGGAACTTCTGCTCCTTCTTGCTCTTATCTCCTACCTCCCATTGTCCACAGCCTAGTTCCTGGCTCATGTACTTTCAGATCATCTGAAGCAGTATTAATTAATTAATAACTTGTCTTTATGTCTAAGATCAATTAGACAGTACAGACAAAGCTTTTCCTTTGTTACTCTCCCTAGCTCCTGAGGGAGCATCTCCCTTGCCCTTTTCAGAGAGCATCTTTTTTTAATTAACTTTTTTATTGAGCTGTTCAGAAAAATCAGAATTACAGAGCTTCAAAAATACAATTAGCATAATGTAACAGTATCATCATTAACGAGGACTGGCATGCATTCACCCAACAGGGCATGATTACATAGAGCACAATAGCAGCTTCTTTCTGCAATAGCAGAAAGTCCCAACCCAGGCAACCATCGCCTTTGTGTTGCACAAGCCAAGAATTGCCTTCTCATCCAGGGTCTCTGCTCCACACAGGGATGCTGTAGCTCTTGCAAATGTTTGAATGGCCTGAAAACAACATGACACACCATCAAAAGAAAGTAGTAGAGAACAAACCTCTACTGACCGTGACAGAGAAGTAAATGCCTTTAAAATGTAACCACTCCCTCTGGCTGTTTCAAAAGCTGATGAAGAACTGGATCAAAAAAACAACCTACAAACCACAGAATGAGTGCAGATTTTGTGTGATATTGGATGGTTGCATCCAACATCTGAATATCCAATTCAGCTATCCAATAGCTGAAGTAACATGTCTATAAAGAAAACTTCTGATAGAGAGCTAGAGATTTTCAGTCAAAGGGAATCATAAAAGATACCATGTGCTCTCTTGCAGACCTGCCTTAATGAAGTGGATGAATTTAGCGATGGAGACCATCAAGTTTTGGGTGGACAAGCTCTGATATTGTTGGCTGGAAATATTCTCAATATTTGTTTTTCCAGCATTGTTTAGGTTTTTCTTGAGATAGAAAACGTTCTAAAACCAGGGAAGCATCATATGTATGATACATAGATGCACGTTCTCCAATTTTTTCAGGATTTCCTTGTGAGAGATCCCCCTTCTGCTACAGACATTTCTGCACGTAGTAATGGAGCTGTGGATTTTTACAGACAGGAGTACGGCACAAGCACATAGGCCCCTATTCAGAGCATGTGTTTAACTTGGAGTACTCACACTTACCAAGATTTAACCATGTGGGTTGAACATGGTTAGAGAGTTTTCTAGCCCTAGCACTGCTATATAACTATGCATGCAGGGATATTCAACAGGAGATTAGATTTATGCAAACTCTGCACAGATTTTAGTACAGATCTTATAGTCAGCAAACTTTCCAAACTGACCTCTGCAATTTCCCCTGCTTAAATTTATCCCATTCTTTCAGTGTTTTCTTGAGGCATCAAGAATATTGATTCTCCTGAGTGAACCCACTGAATGCTTACCCCTGTGTCTTTAATTGGGATTTGTTTAACAACAAAATATGCGTTTGTTTCTTGACTTCTCCTTACATACAGCACTCCGTCCGTGCCTCCCTCACAGAGGTCCTAGTCGCTTCCCTCTGACCACCCTCCAACCCAACAGTGGTACCTGATGATGGCAGCCTGACCGACAACTGAAAGTTGTGTTCGTCCATCAGCTGCATCAGACAGAGGTCGAAAAACGGTGAAATCTGCAAAGGGACTTTGATATAACAGGCATTTTAGGTGCTCAGAGCCAAAACTTAGACCTTCAAAAGTCTGTTAGCTCTCATTTAACTGTTGATATACCTACTGTTTTTCTGCCCATTTATTAATCTAGATTTGTCTCAACAACAAGGTATCTACTGGCTGTGTGAGATGTTGGGCTGCAAAGGTGTTGTGTTGACAAAGCATTCATTCCAATCAGAGAAAATCCACTCTCTCAGATCATCTCATGAGATCTGTCTTCTTGAACATTGAGAAAGGCAAACTGTGCTCAGGGTCCTTCCTGAGCCTGGGTTAATATTTTGTGAGACTGGCTTTTGCCACGAAATTTTGGTTGTTACCAATCTGTGTTTAAAATGAGATAACTAGATTATTTGGAGCTCAGACATAAATTCCTGGGAGACCAGACTCAGGATTCCAGTCCCCAGCCCTAGCAGGGCCACGAACTGCTCCTGGAAGAAAACAGGTATCACAATGACTATTACAGAAAATAGCATAAAAGTTTGCTTGATATCTCCCTGGTTTTCCTTATGATGAAGGTCAGACTGTTGTCCAACCTGCTAGAATTGCTGAGCTGCTAATTTTTGATGCCTTTCAAATGTTTTGCCTGTGTGGCTTTCACTGGCTCATCTTTTGAGGTTCACTCAGTGTTGCACCCACAATAACTGATTTAGAGATTGTGCAAGGGTGCATTGTGAAACCTGCTCTGAAGCAGGATACGTGCTAGCCGTGCTAAAGTGAAAAAGTGCAGGGGTTGGAAGTTGCAAACAGAACTGTGTATACAAAATTCATTTTCTGGCTACTCCCTTGAACTGAGAACAGCTAATCTTAACAAAACAAAAGCAGACAGGCAAGAGACACGGTCCAGAAAGGCACAGTCAACCTGACTTATCAAACAACCGTGTTTACCTTTTGACACTGTTTTATTCCATTAACAATTACTGATCTAAGACAGTTCTGCTAGGGTATTGGAAATCTTTACAGCTCCAGGGGAAAAAGTGTATTCTCTTAACAGTTTTGTTAGCTCAACAATTTATTCTTTATTTATATTGGCTTTGATGTGAGAGAAGAAAGTGAAAAAGAATGTAGAAAGTGGGCAGTTTCGTAATACAAGTATATTTATCAAGTGAGAGAGGCTTAGGAGACAAGGAAAAACTGTAATGTGAAACACTGCAAAAACACAATTAGGAACATAAGCATGAAATTATGCACAGTCTAACCTGATTTCAACCTTTGCTTGCGTGGTATGAAGGTAAAGTTTTTTAATGGCATTTCCAAAAAAATAAATACCTGCTTTTATAATCTAAAATTCAACCAGGAAACTGCACCAGCAGTTGGCATCACTCTGCTAGAAGGAAGTCTTGGTGTGCAGAAGACGTGATGGCTCAACACTTTTTAAACTGCTGAAAGGTGCCTCAGATCAGCAAAGTCTCCCAAAGGGTCTTGGGATTAAAGTTATCTGAAGAAGGAGAAGGGGAAGGGCAAGTATAAAAATATTTTGAGGCTACCTCTATGGTTCAATCAACAGTATATGGATTCAGTACTACCATCAGTGCCCTATAGAAAGGCTTATGAGCTTAGAGAAAAGCTGATATCTCTGTCCCAATCTTATCTCAGAGCCACAATGGTCTGAGTATATATCGCATTTACATCAATCTTCAATTTATTTCTTCTCGGTGTGCTAAAGCAGCCTGACTGGCCCCACTTTACGGAGGAGAAGGGTGACACATATCTAAAGGCTTCTCTACGCAAGGAAGTTGCACAAGGTGACGACCTCCCTGTGAGCACACTCCCCTTCTGTCTCAAATAAAGTCTCTTTTTTTTCCAGTTTGGCTCAAGCCAAGCTGTAAAAAGTCCTGTTGCACTGGAACAAGCATTTGTGGATACCTGTTTGACACCAGCAATTGCATGGTGAGGCTGTTGGGGAGAGGTGAAGCCCAGGTGCCCCTCAGAGGGGCGGCAGGCAGCCCATGACAGAGGAGGACACGCAGCCTGTGTCTTCTGGATCCTCCAAGGCTACTCCCTGGACCCTCCTGGCATCTTTCCTACTGCTCTGCACAGATGTGGAAACTCTTGCACACAGCATCTAGGGACCTAGATCTTCCTAGCTAACAAAGCTTGCTTGATCTCCTCGCTAATGGGAAATAAATGTCATCCTAAGCGTTTGGCTTGGTTTGGACTCAGTCCGGCTTTTTCCCTCCTGTCCCAGAAAAATTCTCCTTGCCTATATATGTACAGAGTTGCAGATGGTCATGCACAAGCTTTGCATGCTTGGGATAGAAATCATGGGATGCACCTATGATGATAAAAGATTTTATCACTTGTAAAGCTCCTCAGTGGTGTAAATGGGGAGTGGAGGTTATGAGAAGACCTCGGTGGTTTCCTGTTTAGAGTCCAGCTTCTTTCTGGAGAACAGATGTAGTAGTGAGAAAAGGATGAAAAGGTCTTACTTGAGTCATTTCTTGGATTTACCTGATTTGGGTTAATTCCTGGGATTCCCTCAAATGGCCCTTCCCTTTCTCTGATCCCTGTCAGGGATCACAAACTGTTTCCTTCCCTAGGACCCGGGACATCTCACCTGGAACGGCGGTGGTGATGGTGGTGGGCTGTGTACAGCCCTGTCCTCAGAAGCTACTACTTGCTGGCTAAGCAAGGAGATTATCCATACCTATAAAATGAATGGAGTAAGGACCACAGTTTCCATACGTAACCTTAGATGAGCCATCTGGAGACATTCATCAGGCAGGAATTTGTATGGACAAATTGGGCAAGTGTGCATTCAGCCATCTGATTCGAATATCCCAAGGTATGTTTTCTGCTTGCACATGGGAAAACACATGTTTTCACAGTTTCAGAGGCTGGTTTGAAAAAAATCTATCTTTTTTGGTATCTAGCAGAAAATCTTTTCATTTAAAGAGCTGCTGAGAAAGATTGCACCAGAGCATCTCCCAGCTGATCCAGTCTAAAGGAGAGGAGAATCTAAGTTCCTCTTTTCTCCCTCTTCTTCTTTGTTTTTCATGAAGGCGTCTTCTCAGGCAGCAGGATATCAGATATCCTACATGGCAGACAAAGAATTCTGTTTCACCCCTTAGTTTCTTATCCAGTTGTTTTCAATGGGGGAGTTGTTTGTTTTTCCTGTATGATTGGAATAATTACCCTGACAAGGCAAAGGACTGAGACAGATGTTCTCCCTAACTAATAATAAAAGCATTGTCCTTCAGCTTTTTGCTGGCTGTGAATTCCACTACCATCCCATGATATCCCACAATGGGATGCAGGTAGTGAATACTTTAGAAAGTGGGGTGTTGTTGCTGATCTTCCTTCTTATTTCAGGAGAGGACAGGGCAAAGTCTGCAGGGTTAAATTAAACTGTACACTCAATCTCTCCAAAAAGGAGAACAACTTTTTTAAAAGCTCCTAATTGTTGCAGGTTACCTGCCCTTTACAAGACAGAATTATTATAGTTTTGATATTTCACCACGAAATGGTGCTGCCAGCTGTCAACAGCTCAGGGAACAGTTAATTATATTTTTGTACAGCTGTTCATAAGAGCGTAAAAAGCTGCTGTTCTCCTCCTAAAAGAAAATTAAAAAATCTTGGCATCAGTTCTTTGGGGAGAATAGTTAACAAGTGTCCAAAATACTTGTAACTGGAAAGCCAATTCTTCCTTTTGTGAAGTAAAAATGCATTTCCTTTGGTGTAAAGGGAATCAGCTTACTATTATGGAGTTGAGTTGGGAATGAATGTGTTTGAAATTCAAGGGAATTAGTAGTCTCCACTCCTAGAAAGGCCACTTCAAATCTGGGGCTAGTTCCTGTCTGGCCATACAGGGAAAAGGCAGAGGTGCTGCAGATTGCAGCCTAGTGATGCATTTGTGCAGGTGGACCTGCACTGACTTCACATGCATCAGGTTCTTAGCTTGTCTGTGTCCTGCTAAATCCAGGTTGTTCCTTTCTGATGGACAGCAAATGCCTCAGCTTCATGCTGTAACTTATCCCTAGCTACAGCAGCAATTTGAGATTTGCATTTCTGGCAATGCTTGAAGGATCTAGCCCAGTTCTGCTAGATCCTGCAAGACATGAACAGCACTGGAGAATTTATGATGTAGGTAGATGAGCCAGGCAGAGGGTGTGGGGAACTTATTTAACTTGTTTATCTGAAAGTTTTGATTTGTCAAAAATGAACTTATGTTATCAGAAAGGGCTCTCTTTCAAGAAATTCAAGCCCATCAAAAAGAATTGGAATATTTTATCTGAATATTTTCTAAACCTAACCATTTTCTCTCTAATTTTTAAATGAGAAAATTATTTTGACTTAATATAAATATAGGGTCGTGGATTTTTTTCTGGTTTTCAACAGAGTGGTTGAAACCAAAATGATTTGGAAATGATAATATATTTGTATTGGCCCAAACAGATCCCTTTTTTTCTTTTCAGAAGCTCTTTTTTTTCTTTTGCAAACTCATATTCTCTGTCTTTTTTGTATTTGGGACGGAGGCAAAATGTTTGGGGGTTAAGGCATCGTTTCAAGGTACTCAGAGCGCATGGAGATGAAGAGACATGAGTGTCCCCTTGATGTTATTCCCACTTCAGTCACCCTGAAAGATGAGCACTTAATTAAGCTGCTTTTCCTATGCTCCTTCAGCAGGCACTGGAAAAAAGTGGATCCAGAGGGGGACCACAAAAATGATCAGAGGGCTGGAACACCTCTCCTATGAAGACAGGCTGAGAGAGTTGGGGTTGTTCAGCCTGGAGAAGAGAAGGCTCTGGGGAGACATTATAGCAGCCTTCCAGTACCTAAAGGGGGCCTACAGGAAAGCTGGAGGGGGATGGTTTATCAGGGACTGTAGTGATAGAACAAGGGGTAATGGCTTTAAACTGGAAAAAAGATAGATTTAGATTAGATATAAGAAAGAAATTCTTTACAATGAGGGTGGTGAGACACTGGAACAGGTTGCCCAGAGAGGTTGTGGATGCCCCATCATTAAAAGTGTTCAAGGCCAGGTTGGATGGGGCTTTGAGCAACCTGGTCTAGTGGAAGGTGTCCCTGCCCATGGTAGGGCAGGGGGAGCATGGACTAGATGATCTTTAAAAGTCTCTTCCAACCCAAATCATTCTATGATTCTATAAAAAGAGGCTTGTTGGAGGACCCACCACCCTGCAGGTTTCTTTGCTGGCTATGGAAGGAGAACCAACTGCTGTCTTCAACCAGATCCATTGCTCCCTAGGCCAAATCAGCCGGTGGAAAATCACAGCTGACTCCCCAAGGTCACTGATAGAAGGAGAAGAATGCAAAATCCACCTCCTTTAGCTAGGGCAATGCAAGACTTGCAGCCTAATCAAGGTGACAACTAAGGTGATTTGTATGATTTCTGCTGCACGGGGAACACAGTGAGTGCTTCCCAACTCTGACACTTAACCCACTGCAAGTCCTACAGAGGCTCTATCCCAGGGAATCCTACCTACTCTGGCTCCGTTTCTCAGAGTCCCTCCTTATATCATCTACAATGTTCTTCTAGCTCTCTTCTAGCTAGGGCTCCCAACTCCTCATATTATCTCTGAATCCCTTGTCACTTTTATGACTTTAGGTGACTCATTTCTAATGTGTGTTTCTATTCCATGCATGTGCAAGGTGTCCCCTGAGTGGCACACACCTCTACCTACCCCAAAATATTGTGAAAATTAAGTGGAAATCAGTCAACTGTTGCAAAAATGTCACTTAGCAGCATTGTGGTTAATAGGTCTATTTGCTCCAGTGATTCAAAGCAGCTGAAATACTTGCTTTTAGCAGTTACCCCAAAACTTCTAGCAAGGTTGTATGCAAAAAAAAAGAACTGGTTAGTGTTGACTTGATGCAAAAGCTGCCTTTTGAGGATTCTAAATGCAGACAAGACTTTTTTCCTTTTATAGTGATATGGCTTGTTATAGCTGTGCATTAAAACGCCTTCAGGAGACTAACAAAAAGTTCTGAAATTCAGAAAGGCATAATTACTGGCAATTTAGGTTTGAAATGGACATTAGAAGGCTTTTAAGCATTTTTGTAGATCTTTAAAACAGTAAAACATTAATTGAAAAGAGCAACAGCAGCTGGATAGTCAAAAGGAGGTCCCTTATAGAAGGACTAGACAGGGAGATGGTCAAAAAATGAATAAGTAGGTTTGCAAAATAAAATCTTGACCACAGAATCCCAACAGAATACTTGAAAATGAGAAAGCCTTATAAATACCTTGTAGTTTTCACAGTTCGGATTAGTTCACTACAGTATAAGTAATTTTGAGCATTCTTTCTGTCTTCCTCCTTCCTATTGGCAGTCTGCAATTTTTCCAAAGTTGAAAAACTTTGGAAAATATGGATAACTTGCAGAAAAATATAAAGAAACATAGTTTATTGCGCTGCATCTTTTTTGCCAGGAATGGGACATCTGAAAACTCCCAATTAAAATAAGTCTTTGACAACAAATGAAGGAAAGTGAATTCCAAGCAATTTGCCTGATTTAAGCAAAGAGACACCAGCTGAGTCATTTAGAAAAAAACCTGCCAAGATTTACAAACAGGGTCCTGTCCCAGCAAGGGCACCCAAACCATTCCAGCACTCAATTTCCAGCTCTCTACCTAAATGCGAATAATTGTTTTTTTCCCATGAGAAAATGCTGGTTTCACTTTTACTGAAGCATCATCTTTCTGGAGGAAAGTTTTTCCCAAGGAAAGGTTGGTGAGTCTCTTAGTTTGTCTGTTTGTCTGGCTGAGCATGGTACTGGGTACTCCTGTCTCTGTTATTGAGAGAGACCTTGATTTAAAAAGCTGAGGTGTATTCATAGCATGACCTGACAGCTCTCTACTCCGTATAGCAAACTCCTCCAAAACCAGAGGCCACCTTTATTCTGAAAATGCTATCTGGAGTGCACCACCTGTTGCCAGGATCCACCTGCTCAACAAAATACCGATGACCACAATCATTCATTACAAGACTTTGGAGAAGACTCATGAAGATCCTGTACTGGCTCTGAAGGCTCTTTCTGACCTAAGAAACTCCCTGGATAAAATAAAACTGGAGTAGGTTGGAAAATCTTGTGTCAAAGTCTTCACAGGCTTCAAAATATGAAGGATCTGGCCATGCTGCTGTTCTCCACGCACCCATCAGTGTCCGTCATGCTCTTCCTTAACTGGGCAACTAGTGCCATGGCCCACTCACCTTGCGTGTACTCAGAGCATCTGGGACTGTCGGCCCCTTTTCAAGCTGGAAACACTGGCTGCCAGCAACAGAGCACTGAAATGGATATGACAAGACCCACATCTTGCTGTCTTCCATAGAAATATGACCTTTGCGTGCTGTGGGCTTCAGGCAGTGCTAGTGCTAACTGAACATGAAGAGAGACTCTGCCAGTAGCCTGATGGCTCCTACGAGATCTACTAGAACAAAGCCCATGCTGAGGTTTATTAAACAGTTGGTGACAGCAAATGGCTGTGAGGGGGGATGGCAGGAGCATTGGAAAATGCAGCCCAGAGACATGAGTAAGCATGCTTGGCAAGATGCAGGGTGCTGCTCTATACCTCGAGAGAGGAGTCAGACACTACCAATAGCGATTTCTCAAGCATCCCCCCACTCAATACCCTTGCAAGTAACAAGATGCACAAACACATTGGCTAAAATCTGTTCCCTCGACAGCCTGTTTGAAAAGCAAAAAAAAAAAAACAAAACCAAAAACCCACCCCTTAGCATCTCTTTTGCAGATAACTCTGGACTAGAGCAGAGTTATCCAAGTAATGAGCCATGCCCAGTTCTTCACTCTACTTCAACATTTTCAGAATATAAAGCAGCAGGGATGGTGAGAAATTGAGCAAGCAACATGAAAATGGAAAATAAGGCAGATAATTACAACTTAACTTCATCAGTGCAATTGTATGGAATTCAAAAACCATTTCAGCAGCCCCAGGACATGTTAACAGCCCTAGAGAGTCCAGACATAAAAGCAAGATATTTTCCAAAGTTCAAATGGATCCAAAGCTTCCTAGCAGGAGGGAATTGTTTTAGCATGTAGCTTTCTAATTAGATGTTGGAAAAAGTTAGTGGTGGAGTCGATTCTGCCCTAATTTACACTGAAGCAACTGCACTTTAAAGTACAGAAATTACTCTGGGTGGATATGGCCTTACCAAAGGACAGAATTTAGCCCAGCATCTTTAAAGTTCATGCACCTACATAGTCAGAAACTCTTTTGCCCTGAATGGGAAATGGTGGCTGAAACTTCTCAGAACTGGAGTCAATTAACGTTAATTTAGTTCAGTCTTACTTGCAATAAGTGGATGTAAATGAGGTATCCCCAGTGGAGACAGATTTACAGCAGGCAAAACAGCTATAAAAGTAAGAACAACAGGAAAATGAAGCTGGTCTCCGATAAGAAGGTGTGAGCTAATTATGAGCTTCCAGCTAGTGCATGAAAGTAACACATTTAACCCCAACAGACAGTAAATGTCTAATCTGGCAATTTATGGTGATTGACAGGTGAGATTTGCTGTGGGAAGAAGAAAGGAGAGGTGAGTAGCGGCTCTTTGCTTTGCTCTGTAGTCCACCGTGTGTTACATACAGCAAGGTTCTGACACAGCTCAGCTATGCAAACTGATGTATTTTAATCCTGTTTCTTATCAAAATTTCCCTAGTGGCTCCTTCTCTCCCATCAGAAGGTTTCTCCACCACTTATGAGCCGGTTGCCTGATCCTCTTAATTCTCCCTCCTTTTCCAAGCCCGGGTTTTGCTGAGCCTCCTTAGGCTTGCTGTAGAAACAATTCAGATGGGGTGGAAAAGAGGAAATTAAAAAAGAAATCATAGAGCTACTGCAGATCACAGGGGCTGGGGTGTTCTCTCCTGTTTCTGCAGGAAATCCTGGGTTTGCAGCTTGCATTGGGTTTCAATAGGAAGGTGAATGTCATTAGTGGCGTTTAGTCCAAGGGAGTATATTTCACTCTTTAGGGGTGCCAACACAGTAGAACATAAGAGCAGATAAAGGTCCCTGTGGCCCAGTAGCCGCATGGGACTTTCATAAGGAGAGAGAAGTGGGAGGGAGATAAACCTGTACCAATGTCTCCTTTTCTGTACTCTCCCAGCTTCTGGTACTCTGTTTTGCATGGCACAACATTTTCTTGCTTCTTACAAGCCCATAGTTGTCTCTTACTCAGACTTGGGTGCACTGGTTGCTCCCCCAAACTGCAATCCCTTCTTTGTCCATACCATTTAGATTGCAAGGGAATGGCCTCTGAGCCCATCTGTGCTTGGCAAATAATCAGTGATGGGGAATGTATTAATTGTATAGGCAGAAGAGGGCAAGCCTGACCAGCTCTGACCTTCTGTAAATAGTTGAATTTCTTTGTGGTAGAGAGTCTGAAGCAAGCAAGACAGCTCCATTGCTAGTCTTATGGTGAGAGTCCCAAGGGCAAAGAGAGGTTGACTTTCCACAAGGGAGAACACCAACATTTCAACAGCCACTGAGGAGATGCATCTCCTACAGAGGTTTCAGACTTCCTAGAAACTGCATGAGTGCACACAGCATCGATCTGAATTTATCTCTGGTCTTGCCTCAAGGTCCAAATGTGGTAGGAACAGATTTTGTGGTCTTTGAATAAAACACCGAGCAGGGTCAATGCCTGAGGGCTTGCAAGAAGCTGTGAGTAAGGATGGTGCTCGGGGCTAGCGCGACACTGAGTGAGCTTCAAAACGGACTTGTAGATAATCCCCTAAACCATCTGGCTCTGCCTCCTCCTCCAGCTGGCTGTACCCACAGTCTGGTGAACTGGTTTCCCAGCTACACTGGGAGGTGAGGAAGGAAAGGACCCCCCAGAGGAAAACAGGACAGCGGCTAGACGAGAGGGAGCAGGTACCCTGGAGAGCAGAGCAGACACGCTCCTGCAGCAGATGCTGACCCTCCAGCTGTGTCTGCTTTACAATTCCCCCCAAAAAAAGCTTGAGGTACTCCAAGGACGAGGGCCAGGAATTGGGTCAGGTAGGGGCACAGGGTCCCCACAGCAGAAGGAAACGGGCACGTTTGGGTTGCATTGGCTGGGATATGAACTAGGCAGTGACACAGCACCTAGGTGTGTGCCAAGGCTGTGGACAAGACCCAGGAGAAATCAGGATGGAGAGTGCAGAGCGGGTGTGGGGATGTCTAACTCTTCAAACTGGTAGTAATACACCTTAGTTTGGGAGAGAGGAACACCACCATTTCTCCATGAGTAGAGCTCTTTTTATTCAGGTTTGGGTGTTTTGTTACAATAGGAAACCAAACAAATGCCCCTGACCCAGGAGCCCCCGTGGACAGGCAAGCCCTCCTGGGGGAGTTTGCATTGCCTCCGCTGGCAGCTGGCAAACTGCAGGTACCCAGGGACCAAATTGCTTCTCAGAACTGTCCCCAGCTCCTCCTGACTGCAGGCACACGGGACCTGCAGACCATACACTCCGAGGAAACCACAGACCAGCGTTTAAAGCTGCATCCTACCACCTCTTGTCACCTCCCAGCCATGTGTGGCACAGGACTAATTTTGCAAACAGCAGGGGTGGATCGTGACAGCCTGTGGGACTGGCTCAAGCCCAACAGGCAGTGCAAATGCATGTTTGGCTCCACAGCTCTGTTACACATCAGCGAAGGAGCCTTCTGAGCCTGTAAAAGCAGCCACCGTTCCTGGTGTACAGTGCTGCAGGTCCCTCTCGTGCTGCCGCTGGAGGTCTCAGCAGAGACTGGGGAGTTTATTAAGAAAGGTGAGTAATTATGCAGAGCAGTTCACATATCCACCGCACCATATGTGTACAGACTGTGACCTTTCTGGAGGTTTCTGCAGCACACCCTTCAGCAAGCTTGCTACAAACATAACAGGTAACTAGAGACCTGCACCAGGGAGTACTTGCTGATTGCATTGAGACCTGCTAAACAGCTCTCTGACAATGAGCATTTAAAGAGCAGTTTCCTTTCCGTAGTTCACTTTTCTTGCCTAATTTATTAGCGTGAGGTCATTTTGATTATTAACCCAAGCCCTTTGCTTTCTATGGGCAAGTGCTTCCACCCTCATGCTGCACGTTTACATGCCGCCTCTCTGAACATTTTATTACTCGATTTTCCTGTTTGATTTCCCAGGGTATTTCAGTTCCTGTTCTGAGATACGGTATGTTCAGAGAGTTAGTTAAAGACTCGCAGATCTCCAAATCTTCAGGGATAGATTCTTTTCCTCCTTCTCAGTAGCTGACAGATGGTTATTCTTCAACAAATAAAATCTAAATTGTACGAGTCTGCCCTGCTGCAGAAGCAAGTTCTTAATAAGCGCCTTGCTGTGATGAAAGGAAATAGAGGAAAAAGCAACAACCCCAAAGTGGGGGTATTTAGAATTAAAAATAGACTCCATGTGTCCATTTGCTAGAATTGCAAGGCAAAAATTCACATCTGAAGGGGACTTAAACGGCACAGAGGCATGGTATTGGCTAGCTCTGAAGAGATGAGTTATATCCGTAGCAAACTCTCGTGAGTGGCATCTGTTTTCTGAACCAGTGGTAATGATGTGCCAAATCTGCCTCGTACAGGACCCCGCATGTGAATGTATATCAGGGGGAAAATGGCTCTGCACCCACCCAGGCTGACGCAGCCAGGGTTAGACCTGCCAGGGCTGTGGAAATGGGCACCCAACAGGTTTGCCAGAAGCATCAAGGCTGAGCTGAGTTTATCAGGTAGAAGCTGGCTCACAGCAGGCATGAAGGGCTCCCCGTTTGCCTGACCTGCAAACTCATGCTATCCTCTGGTCCCTCTTTGTTAACACCTTGACCATTCTGAAATGGCTTTATAAAACTTCAAAAACCCACTATGTCTTTGTCTTAAAAATTCCACCCTGGAAGCCTCTCGGTTCACTTTTGCACATTATGTGCCTGCTCTGGCTCTCCTTGGGCCAACTTCTGCTCTGGTTAACATTTGCATGGGCCAATTCCCACACCAACATCTGGGTTGATTCCACCGACATCAGCAGGGTCGGTGATTTGGAGTAGAGGACACGTTCATGTTTGCTGAATCTGGACTTCATCTTTCCTGCTCATCCATCCTCCTACTGCTCTTGTAACATCTTCCTGGCCCTGAGGGATCAGGCATTATAGGGGAAACAGTCAACAAAGATGAGGATTAGGATCTGAAAGCTCTTGATCTCCAAACTCTTGATGAAAGGAAGCCAAGCATCACCATGGTGATCTCCTGAGGGATGCCCAGGGAGAGGCAGTGATTTCACCAGCAGCATGTAAAACAATCCAATGTCCATGTTCGGACTACAACTTTTGTCTTTTTGTTGTGGGATGTGGATGGTCACTTTGGCTGGCTGATGCTTAGGTCCTTCCACTCCTTTTCTTTGAAACTCTTCTCCATACCTACCCTTGTGAGGACAGGCTGCAAGATCAGACATCCTACCTCTAAGGAAAGCTTTTTTAATTTCTTTCAGGCCAGTCATAAGGTAATTAGAGCAGTGCAATTCAGATGATGCCAGCAACAATATGTGCTTCAGAGAAGTGCAGTCAGCCAGGCAAAGAGGGCTTACAGAGGTGTGAAATTCTTCCCTTCATATGAAACAAGAACCAAATGCCAACTGCTAGCCCTCATGGCACTTGTCACTGCTACAGATGTTCTGTCCCCACCGGTGTGCGCTTTTGTGAGCCTCTGCCCAGGGACTGCCAAGGTGGCCATGCAGGAGATCTAGCCACACCAGAGTGCTTTCTGAGCTCAAAATCTTCAGAGGAATGAGCATTGATTGAGCCTCAGAGAAGATGGATATAGAAAGCCCTGTTCTGGGAGGCCTTGTTCTGTAAAACAACAAATCTACCTGTTCTTATATAACTAAGCCCACTGGCTCGCTTTATCCCTTTAGGAGAACAGTCTGTTCCCCCATACACATGTATACTTCTATCCGTATCGTGGCTTCTCTCGCATTCACAGCCAGACTGCTGACATCTCCCAGTGTCAGTGCCTCCTGCTTTCTGCCTGGGCAGGGGACTTGCTCTTGAAGGCCCCAGCTTTTGTTTGAATTTTGCTCGGCTTTTGGCTGCAGTAGCATCCTTCAGCAAGCAGTTCCACAAGTCAGCTATGCAGTATGTAATAACAAGCAGTTTCCATATGTTGGTTGTGTGTAGCTTTCTGTTCATGTAGGTATTGGCTTTGTCTAGTTAGTCTGAGAAAACACTAGTTAAAGCACCCTTTTTTCCCTTTTTTTAATCATTTATTGATTGTGAAGGCCCGTGAGGCTTCTCTTAAAACCACTGCAGGCTATGCAACAGCATTCAACACCTTCAGTAATTTTCACCACTTGTTTATCCTCCTCATGCTACCTTTTTTGAAGATGAGGGCTGATCTGAAGCATGGGTGACCTGCCCGCAGGCAGAGCTGTGCTCTCTCCTGACCATGGCACTTGCATGACAGCCGACCACCATCCCTGTCACAGTGCTGCCCGTGGGCTCTTCCCTGTCCCTTCCAGTTTGTTCCCAGCCCAGTGAAGGGCTAAGGAGTGCATCTCTGTACTCCTGCTCCCCAGGGATCGTTGCCTTGCCTGTCCCAGCAGTGCCTTTTATCTGCCGCCGTTCTGCCCAATTAGCTGGGCAGCGTGACGTCTCCCAGGAGGTTACTCCAGCCTCGGCAAACCCGAACAATGAGCTTAATATCAGCCCTGGGAGGAGTAAAGGAGCCTAAAGCTGCTCCCGTTGGAAAGCCGTGAAGGAGCAGTTTATATGAGCTCTTGCCCTGCTCTATCTGAAAGTTAAAAACTGCAGCAAGAAAACCTTGCTCTTTGAGGCAATTACATTGCTCCTCCACCCACCAGTCTCTGAGCACCTCTTAAATCACCTTTAATATGATGTATCTTCACAACTCCCCTGCAAGATAAGCGTGATACCATCATCCTTGTTTTACAGATGGAGAGCCAGGGCACAGACAGAGCACTGTTGCCTAATCACTTTTCTTTTATTATTGAGCTTACCTCCAGCGGTGCCTGGTTATGCCTTAGTCAGCATTCAGCCCTTTTCACAGCTGCTTTTACATGAAGGCTCATGAAGGCCGTCGAGTTGCCACAGAAACAGGACCAAGAAGTTTGGCTGGTTGTACTACTACGGTTCTTGCTGTACTAATGTAGGTGCAGCTACACTGACCCTGAACATGCAGAAACTGTACACTAATCTAAAACCGGTCCATTTAAAACCAGACATTGGTTCACTTTATTCATTAGCAATTGTAATTCATATTGCTGAGAACAGGCTGTACACCTCGGGGAGGTAATCTTATTTCATGCTCTACTCTGGCTCCTCTAATTAGTACTAAAAAGCACTTCTTCTGGTTGTGCACGCTCTGTTCCCCAGACAGGGAAATTCTTGCTACAGTTTCCTATTTTCTAAAAATGTGTGCATTTTGAGAATGCATAGAAAATCTGCTTGCCATGTGATGGCATCTAACTTTGACATCACATGGAAAATCACCTCTTCTGTTTACATTTCCATGGTGTCACTCTGTACTCATGCGAAGCCAGTGCTCTAACCCAGCCCTCCTGACTCTTGAGCCTAGTTATTTCTGGTAGAGCTCACGCCAAACCTTGACCCAAGCAACCGTGCCTGTCCTATGCTCACATACTACACCCACCAAAAACATACAGTGGGATCCTGAGCTGCTCTATTCCAGCCATGTACACAACACGCTGGGCCACCCTTCTGCCTGAAGAATCACCTAAAATCCACCTTTGACCAAAACAAAAGCAGTATTTCCATCCCTCCTGTGCAACCACCAGCTGGCTGCTGCTTTCCAGACGAAGATGCCCTCCACTGCATGGGTAGCACTCGCTGCCTTGCAGCAATAGCCTGCACAAGGGAAGCTTCTGAGATGGAGTGAAGGTCCATGTTGCATTTGCACCATATGTGCTAAAATCTGAAGAGCTATTGAGCACCGGGAGGTGGTAGATGGGCTGTGCCCACATGATAGACCACCAAACCTTTTCCTCTTGCTCCTTTTTCTTCCTTTCCTTTCTCTTCCTTCTTATCTGCTGGTATATGACACCTGCTGGGGAATGCTGGCCTGAAGCCAGCGGGAAGAGGGAGCAGCTGAATGTTGCTTGGCTGATTTCTCTACGGAGAGCTCTCAGCAAGTTTTGCACGGACAATGAACAAAGTGCCATTTCTTGCTTTAAAAGGGCAAAGGAGAGGGGGTGGGATAGCAGGGCTCGGCAGTGCAGATTTCCCCACAATCCCAACTTTATGGAAGGGTGACAGAGATCAATCTTGAGTTCTCTTAATATGGGACAGAAAGCCAAAATTCAGTCATCAAACGGCACGGCAGGTGCTAAGAGCCACCCAGACCGACAGTGTCTCCTGTACTATAAACAAGTAAACTGTTTGATTTCAAGCTCTGGCTATTTTGCTCAGATACCCCTTGTTTACTAAGTGCTGAATGGCACTCAGCATTTACAGATGTAAAGCCCCTGACTGGGAAGGTCATTAAAATTGGCGGGAAGATTGGGTAAAATCTGAGAAAATCCACAGGGGAGCCCAGCTAATTAATTATGGTTTTGTAATGCACCTAAGCGAACAATGTCCAGAGCTCTGAGCTGTTTGAAGGGGCTGTTTAAAAGCAAATTAAAGCAGAATATCTACTGTAAATGTACAATTGAGCTGTATGCTAAACACACAGGCAAACTTGTTTACCCTGCTCCTGAGCCCTTTTGAGCATGGTAGGTTTGAACATTTGAACACAAATGTCACTGGGTTAGGAGAGGCTGTGAGAAACGAAGCAGTCAGGGGAAGAGAGAAAACATCCAATGGAAAAAAAAAAGTAATGAAATACTGCAGCAAAGAATGAAAAATAAATAGAAGCAAAAAAAGGGAAAAACAAAATATTTGAGATAGAAATGAGTCCACTCACCACCCTCTACAAAATTTGTAGCTCTGCCTCTGGAAAAATTATTTGTGAGGAGTAATTGTTATGTTTTTGAAGAGAGGCTGCTGGCACCCGCTGCCGGGCAGGCTGGGGCTCCCATTTGGAGGCGGACTGGTGAAGCCAGGACAAGCACTGGTGGTCTGTGCCCCATGGGCAGCCTCTGCCATGCCAGATCCGCATCTACCACCTGCGGACCATCTGCCTGGAGTCCGGCGAGGGCTTAGCAATGACCCACCTCGGATTTGGGGAAAACAGCTGGACTGTGGTGAAAAACAAACCATCAGAGGGTTTCCAGCTACCGCTACACCCAGCCCTTATTCAAAGTATTGCTGAACCATCCCAGTGAAGGAAGCATCTGCCTCCCATCTTCTCCCCCCTGTCTGCAGGGGCATATTTTTTCCATAAGCAGATTTTTTTCTTGAGTCAAAAAACTGCCTTTTTGGACTGGGCCACAACCCCTGGGCTCCTGGAGCTTGGTCGTTCCCCACGGCTGAGAGCTTGATTCCCGCAGTGAACGTGGCTTTTTCATCTGAGAGCGTAACCAGATACCTTTGGCAACTCCAGTTATTTCAGGAGGGGGAAAAATACAGCTCTTTCTGCTGATAACCTCATTGTAATTTGGCACAACCTGCTAAAAACTCTCCAAAAGGTTATGGCATGTGATGCAAGACAGGTGAAGCTGGCTCCTTGGAGAGAACACGCGTGTACAAATTTGTGGTACCTGCCCTTTCTGAACTGCTCAGTGGACAGGGAGCGTTGGCCCTGGAAGACTTCACGAGCTGTCAGAGGCAATGTGTGTGCATTCCTGTGCGGGGCTTGGATGACACCAAGCGAAGAGAGAAACCATCATGTAACTTGGAAGATCGTATTATTCAATAACTTAAACACACACTCAAAAAAAGATGTATCCCAGCCAACCGCTTCAGCGTGAAAGATGAGATTCATAAGATTAGTAAGGCCTCCTATCTGCCAAATCTTGCTGAGCATTACACCATGCGATGGAGTTGGGCTAACCCTGTGCGTTGTTATGACTCAGCTTACTGGGAGAGGTTGGGCAGGGCAAGGCAAACTTTACTATCAGCATCTGCTTAGAAATTGAGCTATATTTACAACACCGGGGCTCATACAATGTCTGTTGTGTTTGACTAACACCAAACATTGCAATACACAGCTTACCAGAAAGGGACTGGATTGGCAGCTAAATTGTTTAATTAAGATCGAATTACCAGAGGGCTAGATCTGGTTCTCAAGATGTAACACGGAGATTATTAGCAAGAAATGAGTTTTAATGTAAAAATAGCAGCTGCCACCAGGTACAACATGTAGCAGCTGGTGAGAGAAACCCAGTGTTTGCAACACTGAGCTTTGCCAGCTACCGCTCGACACCAACCCGACTTTGCTCCTACGCTTGCCCAAGGGACAGCCAGGGCAGGGCTAAGGACCAGAGAGCAGGATTAGATGCTGTCCTCAGCTCCCACCCAGCTCCCATGAGCGGCCCATGCAAGGCGCTTTTCCCCCTGTTCTGGGGGGGCCAGCCTTGGGAAGGGGTGGCCCTCTTGCTTGCCTCTGCCCTGGGAGGTCATCGCTGGATGGGAATTGGCATGGCGAGAAGGAAAGTCACTTCATCCCTCCCAGTAAAGGGGTCGTTGAGTAAATGGATCCTGTGCTACGCGTCCCTTCTCAGGAGAGGGTCTAGCAGAGCGAAGGGCAGGGTTAGGTGACCCTGGGGGTCCCTCCAGGCTTCCCACGAGTGACTTCTGTGCAGCAACAGCAAGAGATACCAGTCGCAAGCACGGGAATGAGCAAAGCCCGGTGCCTTGCAGCTTCGCATAATTTTTATATTTTTTTCTATGAAGGTGTGAGCCCACATTGCTAATATTCCTTTCCCTGTTGGACACACCGAAAGCTTAAGTGGCTCTCCTCTAAGACAGCAGGACTTCTGGCATCCCTCTCCCACTTAGCAGCCCATATCCTTCAGTTTTATTTACTTTTGCAATGTATTTCTTTCTGTCGAATGTGAATAAATTTGACCAATGCGTGGCAGAGTTAGGAAGGAGGGTCAGACAGAGACAGAGACGTGACTATGGGGTTTGTTTGAGCTTCATTTTCATAAGGAACCAGACTAAGATCCACCCACTCATGAAATATGCCCTGGTCCTGCTTATCTGGTGAGATACTTAAGAGTCTCTTCGCTTCCTGGTGCATTAAGCTCCACTTAGTGCAAAATCTGCCTATGACCCAGTGTCACCTCTGCATTTCCTTCACTGAGATCACTGCACACAAAGCATTTCAAAAACGGGATCTAAACTTAGGGACCCAGACTGACGGACCCAAATTCTGCCTAGTTTTACCGACAAGTACGCAGCCCTGCAGCTCTGACCAAAGCCAACAGGAGCTGCAGTATATTAGGTACATCAGGTTATGGCAGCTTTTCTTAATGAACCGTTGGTTCTTTTGAGACTTGAGTTTCTTCGTCGTAGCTCAGTGCTCAGGAGAGAGGGAAGAAAGAAAAGTGTGTTGGTCTAACGCTGAAACAACTAATTTATGTACTTACACTGTGACTTAAGAAAGTTCTGCTTTGAGTGAGTTTATTAAGTGGAGTCAGGATGTCTGACAGCTAGCAGAGCCTCTGCAAATAAGACAAGGCTGTTGGTAGTAAAAAGTAGGAATCCAGTTAAAAAATAGCTCCTCCGGTTACAAGACTGCTTGAAATATTGTACTCTGGAAATGTTTGTGTTTTAAGCTGTTTTAGTGTACAGTATAAGTCATTGATTTTTTTTTTCTTGGTTTTGTTGCTAAACCTACGAGGGGAAATGTTTTTCTCCACTTACTGGCCAGCAGCCATGAATTAGTAATGACCGACCGTGTTTCAAAAGTGCGTGTGTATTTTAATCTGCATTGAAAGCCATATTTATCTTCTTTCTGGAAGCTAAAGGAAGTTTTAACGTCTGTGCCGCCCGCGAAGCGCAAACTGCTGTGGGAGGGAGGCGATCCTGACGTGGGGCTGAGCTCTGCATCCCGGCGCGGGGGCATCGGCTCAGCCCGCGGGGTGGACAGGCGGCTTCGTCCTGCGTCAGGCTTCGTCACCTCGGCTCACCACCCAAATTAACCTCAGCCTGTTTAGGTAGTTTCCCCGTCTCGGCACAATCCAGCCGTATCCCTTGTTTCTCTATGTTTTTAAGATGGAGGCGCAGCACCTTCATGCCAACAGGCTGCCACCGAGCTCTGGTGCAGGCAGCGAGGAGGTCCTGGCTGCTGGAGGAAACCACTGACGCTTTGAGCAACAAGGTTGTGCTCTATGGTGCTTCCTGACCAGCATCTTAGACTGATGTGTTATCTGAGAATAAAGGTGCTTTATGAATTCATTGTAGCTGAGTCTGCAGCAGTTATGTTAGTTCCTCTATGGAGGCAATTTCCTTTATCCAGGGGAAACTGAGGTAGAGAAGGAGGATCTTACGGAGCCGAAAGTGCTAATCTGAGATTTGAGACACCTTGGTTTAATACCTTCCACAGACTTCCTGGGACAAGCCACAAAGTCTCCTACTACCAATTCCAAACTGAATGTGGAAATTTCATCAAATATGCCTTCTGCGCCAGTGAGCAAAACACTCATGAAAAAAGCTAAGGTAATGGGGCTCCATAAGTACCTCTCAGAGAGATCCAGATGGATGTGCATGAAGAGGTTAAGTTCCTGATCTTCATCTTCTTTATATGAATGTAGATTGGGAGGAACTCTGCTAATGCAAAAGGAGTATAAGAGAAATGGGATCCCGTGATTTACAGTGGTAAGACCACGCAATGAAGTCTGATTCTCAGTAGCCTACTTGAAGCAGCAGATTATTTTTCCTAATTCCCCTCTGTTCAATTACACCAGCCACTTTTCCTGGTGACCAGACAAGCAGAAATATTAAACTCAGCCCTTCCACTGTTATTTCTTCTGCTCTAACTCTGCCATCAATACTTTGGGTCACTAGGGAGGGCAGTAATAGCAGTGACATCTTCAGGGCTGCTCTACAAGTTTCATTTGTACAAAATGTACTATTCGTAATGAATAATTCTTTAAGGAAAAAAAGTCAAAACTTTCAAAAAAATTTTGGGCTTTAAAAGTGTAATGAAATGATCACTTTTTTGGCTACATCAGCTTCACAGTACTTCTCTATTTGGGTGGAACAGGATAATCTCTGAAAGCCACACCCAAGTAATTCCAGTATTTCTGCTAATGTGTGTACACTTTGATTCTCTAACCTGAACTAGCATGTTCCCAGCAAGCTCAGGTATTTCTGCATGGCACTTCATGGAATAAACACATCCCAGTTGCCCCTAGGCCAGTGTCCTGTCTTATGACAGTCATTTATAGCTACTGAAAGCATTTCCTTTTCCTTCCACCTTAGTTTTGCTCAGGTCCTGCTGGAGCTGACACTCTGGATGATAGATGGATAGAGCCAAAGATAAAGGCACTGTGGAATAAGAGAGGTTAAAAAGAGGCCTCCAAGATCCCGTGGAAATATATGGGAAGAAAGAGATAGAAGCATATAAATGGGGTGAAGAAGGATTAGGATATTTGAGGGAATCCTTGAAGTTGATTAAACATGAAGGTGGTCCAGAGAGACCTTGAACAGTAAAATGAGGAGAAGCAAGGAAATTTGAGATGTCCAAGAGTGCAGCTTTCTAGTGATATTAGCAAAAGAAGCATCTTAAGGGAAAATAAAATGAGTTTCACAGCACCTTGCAGTCTCGGCTAGTGTGAGAATGGATTTGAACTGATTTCTTCAACTGAAAGTGCAGTACTGTGGAGATCATGCTCTTGTCCTATGTTTATATGAAAACTAATGAGCACCAGAGATGTAGGCAGGACTATATAAAGAGTCATACAGCTCTATCATGTTTAAGAAAATACTGGACATGGTAAGCTATTGTATTGGGTTTGCAAGATTTTGTTAACAGGAGGGCTACAGGGGTCATTTCTGTGAGAAGCTGCTGGAAGCTTCCCCTGAGTCCGACAGAGCCAACGCCAGCCGGCTCCAAGACGGACCCGCCGCTGGCCAAGGCCAAGCCCATCAGCGATGGTGGTAATGACTCTGGGAGAACAGATTTAAGAAAGGGAAAAAGTTGCTGCACAGCAGAAATGGCAGCCAGAGAGAGGAGTGAGGACATGTGAGAGGAACAGCCCTGCAGACCCCCAGGTCAGTGCAGAAGGAGGGGAGGAGATGCTCCAGGTGCCGGAGCAGAGATTCCCCTGCAGCCCGTGGTGAAGACCATGGTGAGGCAGGCTGTCCCCCTGCAGCCCAGGGAGGTCCACGGGGGAGCAGATCTCCACCTGCAGCCTGGGGAGGACCCCACGCCAGAGCAGGGGGATGCCAGAAGGAGGCTGTGACCCCGTGGGAAGCCCACGCTGCAGCAGGCTCCTGGCAGGACCTGTGGCCCCGTGGAGAGAGGAGCCCACGATGGAGCAGGTTGTCTGGCAGGACTTGTGACCCTACAGGAGATACACGCTAGAGCAGTCTGTGCCTGAAGGACTGCAGCCCCGGGAAGGGACCCACGCTGGAGCAGTTCATGAAGAACTGCAGCCCGTGGGAAGGACTCACATTGGGGAAGTTCATGGAGAACTGTCTCCTGTGGGAGGTACCCCACGCTGGAGCAGGGGAAGAGTGCGGAGTCCTGCCCCTGAGGAGGAAGGAGCGGCAGAGACGACGTGTGATGAACTGACCCCAAACCCTATTCCTTGTCCCCCTGCACTGCTGGAGGGGAGGAGGTAGAGAAAATCAGGAGTGGAGTTTAGCTTGGGAAGAAGGGAGCGGGGGGGAAGGTGTTTTTAGGATTTGGTAATATTTCTCATTATCCTACTCTGATTTGATTGGTAAGAAATTAAACTGATTTTCCCTGAGTTGAGTCTGTTTCACCCTGAAAGTAATTGCTGAGTGATCTCTCCCTGTCCTTATTTCGACCCAGGAGCCTTTCGTTATATTTTCTCTCCCCTGCCCAGCTGAGGAGGGGACTGATGGAGCAGTTTTGGTGGGCACCTGGCATCGAGCCAGGGTCAACCCATCACAGATGTCAGCAACAAGTTCTTCTATTCCCTAAAGTGGCTCAACTGACTTCATCTACCATCTCTTGGATGAACCTCTCTGGCCTTTCTCTGGGACCAGAAGATGAAGAGTGAGTCCGGTACTTGCTTGGGATGGGGACAGCTACAACACACAGATTATCAGTGACAGGTAAGACTGATCTAGTGTGGTCCTCTTCACTCCACGCACACAAAGTTCAGAAGACCACAGCTCTCATTTAACCAGAGAGACAGTCCTGATAAAAACAGAGGGTTTTAAGGTTCTTGTGGCCTTCAGCAGCTCTGACACCAGAGTAAATCCCTGTCCTTCCTGAGAATTATATAGATTGAAAATTCACAGTCCCACCCAATGGATATATTGATTCAGGTTGACCCTTCAGGGTCAGTGGGTTTCAAGATTTGGAGATTGCTGTTTCACAGCTGTGTGCACACAGACATTGACTTCAGTGGAGCCAGGCTAACACACAGTGATCTGGACAGCTGTATTTCTCCTTTCACATTGTTCGGACTTGTAAGTGTCTGGTTGATCCGGGTGACCAGAGCATGGTGTAAAGTGGTTTCCAGCCCATGCCATACCATTGGGTCATTCTGAGAAAACGAATGTGGCCCTTGGGGGTCTTTGCGGACAGCCTGGCACCAGTCTTGAGCTCTGGGAGCTTGGTGTGGAGATGTGTTGTGGTCTGACTCAGGAGAGAAATGAGGGTAATGGCCTTCAGCTAGTATTAAGTGGACGGTGGCTTGCACCATAAAAACCACCACAAATATTTTGTTACAGCCTGGTAAAAGGGACAAGTTTTTGCTTGTGCAGAGGCTGGGATTTTATTGAGCTGAGAATTGAAATACACCTCAGATCAGGACAGTGCTTCACAGTTCCCACAAGTTGTCATTACATGTAGCTTTGTATGCTGCATGATCTGGATATTCTTTACGTCTTTCATCTTTCCATTTCTAGTGCTTACCATTTTATGGGCTGAAGCTGAGGCAATCGTATACATTGAACAATATGCTCTTCTCTCACAGAGTTTTTGGCTTCCTGTTTGGATTGATTAGTACATGGATGTCTTTGGGGCAGTAAGTGAAAAAATAGACGTGCTTGTCTATGCTGCCAAAAGGCCCAGTTCATCTGTGATAAAACTCCAGGGAAAAAAAAACCAAACAAAACAGCCAACAATCAAACAATGGACTTGTAACACAGTTGGAGTTGACTCAGACTTTCAGTGTTCAGTGTTAGTCTCTCAAAAAGGTAACATTGATTCGGAGTATCTATTGCAGAGCCAAAAGCTAAACCACATGGTGGGGGAGGGCAAAGGGAGAGGTGGAAGCGTTTTGCAAATGGAAGACTGTGTGCATTATTCAGGCTTTAACATTGCTTGCATTCATGGAGCAATGCCCTTCAGTTTGGGAAAGCATCACAAGCACAGCTCCTGTTTGGCAGGATGAATGAAAGGCATCTTATAGAATCTGTATGTAAGACCATTAGCCTGACGTCCGAGGCACTGCAAAAGCTCCACTGATAAACCACACCTCTTGAAGGAGACTGGTATCCTTACATCACTGACACAGGCAAAGCCCTCAAGTTTGGGCAAATAAGGCCTTGTCTACTGGCTGCTCTCCTCACCGGTACTTTCCACTGTTGCTACCCAAGGGATGCAAATGCAGGGAATATCTTGCAAAAAAAAAAAAAAAAAAAAAAAAAAAAAAGATTCTGTCTCATCATTTAAAAGGTAATTTCATGAGTTTGGGTGTGGGTTTTGGAATTAGTGTGCTGGCAGACACAAAATCCCAGTCATTACCCTGCAGTTCTCATCAGTACCTCTTTGACTGTTTCTACAATGAAGGGCTGTGCTGCGGACCCTCATTTTCTAGAAGGGCATATACTAAGGCATGGAGGAGAAAGGCAACTCAGTCAAGGCTGTGGAGCAGGCCAAGAGGAGACCCAAGATTAAAACGAGGTCTTTAGATTCATAGCCTTACCCATGGACAACACAGTCTCTCCAGAGGGTGTTTTATGCATCCACAGATGGAACAAAATTAGTCAACAGCGCATTAAGGATTCCTCTGACCGCCCGTAACCTTGTTGAACCGAACTCCAGTGTTGTTCTGAAGAAAAAACATGGCAGGTCTTCAACATCATGAAACCCTGAATAGTCACAGCCTGAGTACCCGGTCAGATGTCATTAAACTGACTGATATTGGTTCGCTGGTGGAGAAGCAGCCATTTTCAGACAAGTTGTTTTAGCTACTGTCTTCAACTCTTCTAAACATTTAAACACAGAAACTGTTCACGACCTTATATTTTAGTGCTTTGTGGATTTATTTGTGTGTCTGAAAGTCTCTTCCTGAAGTATTTTGGATCGGTAGCCCTTTGAAGCGCAAACTTGCCAAGTCCATCTTTGGATAAACCTCATCACTTTTAGAGCAGTTGTGTGGGTGTATTTGGAAGCAGTCCAAAGAAAATCCCAGCTGAATTGCATAATTCTGGTGTAAAGCAAAAATATATGGGGTGGGAAGAGTTTGTGGCATTTGAGTAAAGGAGAGAAGGGGGAAGAGTGAAAGAGAGAAAGCATATTAAACATAAACGTGATGTGAACATAAGTCAAGTGAGAGGCTAAACAGAATACTGTGCATCCCCAAAAGAAAACTGTTTCTTTAATAGTAAAATAGGCTTGAAAGTTCAGGCTTCCCCACTCTAACAGGATAATTGGTTATTGCAGGTTGGAAGGGACATCAGGAGATCTCTAGTTCAACCTCCAGACAAAAGCAGGGCCAGATATGAGGTACTTCATCCTGCTCTCCCCTTCTTACATCTTTATGACTAATGTCTTTGAATGACACTTTCTTGACAGCCCCCCTCCCCATGGTTGCAACAGCGAAGAGTAGGAGAATGAAGAGGAAGGCTTTAGCGATCAAAGAGACTTAGGGACTTTATTCCTCCTCAAAGACAAGATGAAGTCAAACATGGAACTATTCTTTTGGCTGACACAGTTCAAAAAAATCAGTGTCAGCGTTACCCAGTTGGGATATCACCAGTATAATCCCAATGAGGTTCTCTCATGGGATGCCCGTTGGAGAACACTTGTCTGAGTGGTCTACTAGTTCTTCTACACTTGTGATGGCCTTGCCCTCACACGCTCCTCCCACCACACCTTGAGTTAGCCAGACAAGCTCAGAACAGGAGACTAAATGACACTTGACACTTTCTTTCCCTACCCATCCTGATAAGAAAGATCACAGTTTCAAACCAAAATACCAGGGAAGTTTGCATCTCCCCCCTGCCTGACTGCCTCAATGTTCCTGCAGCTTAAATACACATCAACACAATCTGAGAAACCCAAGATAGGGAGGAAAGCATGTATGTTCCAGCTGGGCTAAGGGACACTAACAGATGTACAGTACAAATTATTTCTTAGCACCCTTGCTGTGATTGCTAATTCTGTCCAAGATTTCTAGGCCGGTATGAAGGGATAATTATTCACATAACCATGAGGATTCTGGGCTGAATGCGCCAGGACTGTAGTGCCTCTGTGTCCCAAACGCATGCCTGTTTGATGATCTAAGCAGCAGCTGGGTTAGTCAAACTACAACTCTGAAAATATTCACATACCCCCTCACATTCCCAAAGTTGTTTTTTTTAAAGTGCTTGGATGGTATTTTTAAGTCCTTAAAAAGATGTGATATTCAGAAGCAACTTTGCACTTTCTGAAAACTGGGCTAGTAGGGCAGCAAAATCTCCTAGATTGTGCACCCAGGCATTAGACTATGTCAAACTTCTGATCATGCAGGAAAGGTTCTAAGGTCCATGAAGTGTTTGAGTGGTATTTGACAATAACCCACAAACACAGAAGAGCTATGCTTGAGACATTAACACACTTTGTACAAGAACGTTTTTCAGTTAGGATGGGAGTAGCAGGGCTCCCACAAAAATGAACATTTAGGAAAAACTTAAATTATAAAAATGTCTCGTTCTGGAAAGACTGCCTTACATCAGAAAAGGCCAGAATTTTAGAGTTATTTTGTAGCTTCTGTTGCTATCACAGTCTTACATGATTTTTGAAAAGTCCATGGAAGTTACCTAATTCCCATTAGTTTCAGTGTAAATTAGATATCTAAGAAGCACCTATTTGCACCTTTTAGGTGCCTAAATACCTTTAACAGCCTAGTACTTCAAAATTAGGCTGGAAAGGCTGTGAACTGAATTTCAGGTATCCAGCTGTTATTCTACTACCATACCGAATATAGAATCATAGAATCATAGAATCATTTCAGTTGGAAAAGACCTTCAGGATCATCTAGTCCAACCATCAACCATGCCCACTAAACCATGTCCTGAAGTACCCCATCTACTCGCTTTTTGAATACCTACATATATATATATATATATATATACACCAGTCTACATTCTACAGAAGATTGAAGCTTGGGAAAAAAAAGAGGTAATGAAATGTCAGCAGTGCTTGGAAAGCATTATAACTTAAATTTGCAAACTTAGGTAGCCATTGGGGAAAACTTCTTGGTGCAGAGCTCCTGCTAGGAAACAAGTAGAGTTTTCCACCTCGGAAAACACAAACTGTTCTTCAACGGATTAACAAAAAGTCAACAGGAGATAATGATATTGATGGAATTTCATGACAGTCAATTAGTTATTGTTCCTGCCCTAAATAGAACGATTATTTTCATGTTATGCTTGTTGTTAGCTAATAACTGTGGTGACAGATGTCTAGAAATAAGGCAGTGCTCAGGTGGTTTCCAGGCAGAGTGATTTGGAGAGCTGTCACCAGAGCGTTTCTCATGGAGGTACTAAACATAACAATTCATTTACATTATTCTACACTGTATTGTTCCAGTCATTTGGGAGGGTTTCCTTAGTGGTGGTGTTGCAAATAATTAGTGTTTCTCTGATGCTTGTTTGAGGACAATAATAGGAAGTACCTCGTTTCCTTCAGAGGAGTAACTCTTAATTACCTATAATGCACTATGATTCCTGTCTCACTTTGATTAGAGTCTCTACAAGCCCCAAGCCATCCAGACTGGCCACTTGAACGTGGACATGGCTTCTTTACACACAGTCAAACATGGTGGCACTTCCACCACCCAACTTTTGACACTTCACACCCAGTATTGAGAGTCCTCAGGTCCTCTACCTTCACTGGGTGGACCAAATAGAAACTAAACACATCCTCACACAAGGACCTCACAGCAAAGTCATTTAACTTCTCTGTGCTCCACCTCAACACCTAGTAAAATGGAGGTGGTAGCACTCCTTTGCATATATTGGACACTTTCCACTGTGTGCAATACCATTTATCATGGTAAGAGCCCATTTTTCCTATGCTCCTCATAGAAGTGGAGAGGATTCAACACCACTCAGCTTTCAGCAGGATAGTTCTCTTCCTCATCAGTGCTTATATTTATACATTTTCAGGTAATCAGACTGAGAAATTAATGTCTCAGGAGTCAAAACTTCCAAGCCACAGCATTTAAAGTGGGACAGGTCATCACTGCTTAATTCTCTTTATAATGATTCTCCAGTTATCCATAGGAGGACTATGTTACTCTTTAATAAAAGGTGTTAAGTCATTCCCCCAAGTCTGACCACATTCTTCTTCTGTAAGAGGAAATGGAAGAAGCGTGAGAATTTGAGTATGAAAAGACCAAAAATTTACATTTCTAGGCTTCTACTTTGGGTTCCTTTTTTGATGTTGACTTCCCTTCTGAAAGCTGAAAGGACTGGTTTGTCTTTAGTCTCTGGTATAGTTTTGCTTAAATTAGAGGTGATTTATTTGGGGTTTTTTGATGTGGCTTTTTTCCTATGACCTGGACTGAGTCCTGAAAATTAATTTTCTTTAGATATTTGACTCAAATTCAAAGGCCTTTCTGTTTAAAAGGGAGAAATTACAGAGATGGAAGAGGGGTAAAGTTTTACATAGTGCTCCTCACATCATTATCTTCCTTCCCTACTCTCCATCCCTTTACAAAATGGCGTTTGCTTCTCGTTCTCTTGCCAAGACTGTTCCTCATTCCTGTCACACATTCCTTAATTTCATATAAATACCAGGAAAAATACTGCAGACCTTTCACGGGCAAAGCTCCCATTGAAACCAATGGAAATGTTACCTGAGTAAGGTTTTGAGAGCTTGGCCCTCCACTAGTAACTCAAAGGAAAAGAAAAAGTCACTGAGAAACCAGAACACTCTGTGTTCTTACTTATAAAAGAAGGGGCAGGAGGTGGAAGAAGGTTGAGGTAGGGTTTTGGGGGGCTTATATTTAGAAAAAAAACTAAGTTTGGTGTTGCTGCCAATATGAGCACATGGAGTTTCAATTTGTGGTTTCTCTTTATGCAGTACATTTTGAAATTGGAATTTAAAACAAAATATACATCTCCGTGTGTGACTGTGTATATAACAATTTGTCATTTCTTGGCGGGATTTTGAAACTATTTTTAGTGTTCAGAAATAGTCTTCTCTCCCTTTCCTTCACCTCCCTCCCCCCATCCCACTTCCAAATTACTCTTTAATCAACCTTACAAGATTGTTAGAACTTTCCAAACCCTTGAAGTAAGGAAAATAGTAACAGGAAATTAATAATTATTGAGGAATGGGGCTATATTTTAACTTCCTTGCCCCATTGGAGCTCAATGTTGAGTTGTAACCATTTGTCAAAAATTTGAACAGAACAGTTACCTGCAGATTCATTTTAATGAACTCCATTCAAGAGCAATGCCCTCTGAAAAATACATATCATTAGGAGAATCAGGAAATCCTTCTAAAGCCAGAGCACTTGTGCTTTATACCAGTGCATGAATAAGAATGAAATCCCTCCCATGGGAGAGGTCTGGCAGTGGAGTTGGTGTGTCGCTCTTCAAAACCACGGGTTTCGTTAGCAGGGACATCAGCGTGGAGTCCTTTGACCATCCATAAGATGCACCATATGCTGAACCCCAGGCATGGGAGAGCCAAGGGTCTGACCTGGATTACCTAATGATGGCATTGTGACCCCTAACGATGGCATTGTGGCCCCTTCAAGATGACTACCATCATTTCCTAACCCACCTTCACACCTCAGCTTACAGCAGCAGTTGTCCCTGAGGTTGGACCAGGCTGAAGGTGGCCACAGCCCACCAGGCCACTGCTTCTCCTCTCCACTCCCCTCCACGCCATAATCACCAAAGTGCCTGAACCAAATCCTCCTTCTGCTCCACTTGTGAAGTCAAGGCTCTTCTCTGAGCTTGATCTTGATACATTCTGCTGAGCCCAGGTGTCTGAGAACGTACAAAAGGCAGTGCTGAGTCAGGGCAATGTTCTTCCTTACCCATTAACCCGTCACCCTACTAGTGGCCAAAATTGGATGCCCGGGGAGGCATATAAAGACCAAATAAAAAAATCATTGTGTGTCCCAGCAAGTTCCTCGAGCTCCAGGTTTTTGTGGCCTATGGATTTCCTTAGCCACTGACTGCTGTCCTTGCAGTTAATTTTTAGATGTTTTTTTTCCCTACAATCTGGTCTAGTCACTGTTTGAAGCTTTGCAGTCCACAACATCCTGTGGCAGAGAGATCCACAGCTTAACTCAGTGTTGTATGAGGAAATGCCTCCTCCTCTTGGTCTCAAACCTGCCACCTACTAGTTTCATGGCTGACTTCCTTAAATCTTCTATTAGCAAAGACAGTGAGCTGTCATTTCCTAATTGCCTTCTCCACATCTCTCAATTTTATAAGTCAGAGCTGTTTATTCCATCCTTGTATGGGTGTCATACCATACCTTGGAAACTTCTTTATACCTTTCCTAGCTCTACATTAGGCATGATGAGGTTTTTACGTAGCTGTAATTAATATTTTGAATTAGACTTACTTCTGTAGCTAGAAATATACTAAACTGGCTTTTTGATCACAACACTGCTGCTTTTTTTTTTTTTTTTTTTTTAGTTCTGGAGAGGATTTGTGTGCTTATAGTGTGCTGATAGTTTTTTTATGATTCTAGCTGGTCTAATAAAAGATGTCCATCTGCAGGTCTTGTTTGTCTACATCTACTTGCAACTACAGTAGAAGTTTTACCGCACATTTTTTAAGATGGAGGATCTGGAACAGTATACACTATTCAAGATCTGTTTGCATCATAGATTTACAAAGTAGCATAAGGACATTTTCTTTTTTGTTCTCTATGCCTCTCCAAATAGCTCTTAAATTCAAACAAAGGGGGGTTTTTTGACTGCTACTGAACATCGAGTTGCTTTTTATAGAACTGCCTGCCATCCTTCCAAGATCTCTTTCCTAAAGGGTAACAGCTAAAAGCACATCTGAAGAGCATATCATTATGTATGTTAATTGAGGTGGGGGGAGGTTCTTAGGTGCATTACCTCTGATTTATCAACACTGAATTCCATCTGGCATTTTTTCATCAGTATTGCGAAGCTGATTTATTGCCTCTGCAAATCTTCATAGTGAGCTTTCATTTTTGCCGAGTGGTCTTGTCTAGGCTGGTGAGCAAGCTTCACACTTTCACTAGACATCGAGGTCATTTATATATTGGTTGCACAGCTCAAGCACGAGCAGAGGTTACTTGGAAAGCCCACTGGCAAACATTCAGGAACTGACCATTATTTCCTACTCATTGTTTCCTATCTTTTAGCCAGGTACGTATATTAAGGTCTTACCTATAAGGGGAAAGGTTCTGTAACAGGCTTTGGTAAGGGACATTGCTGATTGCATTTAAGAAATCCAGTTAGGCTTCATCAGCCAGTTCTCCCCCGTCTACATGCTCATTGACTCCTTCAAAAAACACTAGTAGATTTATCTTCCTGTCAAAAAAGCTGGTTGGATTATTACCCCATAAATAAATAAATGATATTCATTCATATGTCATGGTCTTATTCTTTATTATAAGCTCTACCACCTTGCTTGGCACACATTTCTAACGTGTGTATTTCTGCTTGGAGAATTTTATTAAAAATTGGCATCACCTTCACAACTTTCCATTTCTCTAATACAAAGAAAGGTTTAAATGAGAGATCCTACACCACAGCCAGGAGATCCATTATTTCAAACTTGCCTTTCTTTAGAGCCCTTTGATGAACAGTGTGTGATGCTGCTGATTTGTTTCTCCTGATATTTCTTAATTTGTTCTATTTTTGACACTTGAAGTTGAGGCAGCCGAAGTATGCATTAAGGCTTCATGGTGAATGAAAATGGAAAATAAAAAGTAATTTCTCTTTTATGCAGCTACCTTTTCTCACTGCTACTTTCACAGCTTCACTGTCTACTGGTCTGCATAATCTCTGCAAGACATTCATAATATAGTTAGGTAATTAATTATTAAATTTTTCTGCCTTTTTTAAGTTGATCCCAAACTCCTTTTTAGATTTGTCTTTTTGCACCTCCATATTTAATCTACTAGAGATTGTTCTCTTCTTTTTTCCTCATTTGAACACAGCTTCACCTTTTTTAGGAATATGCCTTTTTTCTTCTAACAGCCTCCCTTACTCTGTTGCTTAGCTGTCCAATATTTTCTTTGTTTCGTTGGTGTCTGTACACTTCATTTTGATAGGTAGTATGCATTTGATCTGAGCCGTCAGTAAGAAGGAATCCTCACAGTTCTTTCATCTTCAAATAATCGTTTTGCTAGCTGGTGTTTCCTGCCTCAAATAAACTGGAACAAGCATGTCCCTCACCAGTTGTCTCCTAGCCAATGCAGTTTTGTAATTCTTTTCTTAACTTGTCAGTCTATCTTTACATTTTTGTTGCTTTTATTTGAGTTCCTTCAGCTACTCAGCTACCTGTGAGGACTTGTATTCCTGATGAATCTTACGCTGACATATGGCTTTGCTTCTGACAAATCCTCTGAAATCCAGGTAAGGTCTCAGCAGGTTTGAATAGATATCTACTCAGAGATGTCAACCACCAGGATGGCTCAGGTCCATGCACTTCTGTTTGTGCCTCTGGACGGTACCACGATACCACATCACCATAGAAATAAATCTAAGAGAACATTTGAATCCATTCTTTTTCCAAATGCCATGTAAAGAGATGTTCAGGCAAGGGCAATGTGGCCCAAGGTTGGCACTGGAGCAAGTATTTCGTGCCCCCCCCAAAAAATTCAGTTGTTTCTCTGTTTTTCCTGAGTCCCTTTGTCTGTACCTCTCCACTCGATGAGTATTCAGTTATATCTTAGAAAGTAGAACAATTTCAACAGGAAGGATTGAGGAAGAGAGGCTGATGGTCACTTGATACACAGATGGTCTAGGCTTAACACTGTGATCTGAATTAGGCAGATCAAAGGCCTGGGTATATGTCATTGCAAGTGAGGTCTTTGACTACTTTTGTGCTATTGCCAGTGCTGGAATGTGATGGGGATACAAGGACTGGTCTCATCATTCAGTAAGAAATTTCTTCCCCAACCTGGCAAAAAGTGTAGCTGGAACTTACATTGGAAAGTTTCAAATCTGACAAACTGGCATTTTCAAATGGAAAAAAAGAAAATTCTATCAAAAGCATCCTGGCTAGCAATCTTGCTATCAAGTGACTTGGGAAGGTGGATAAATTTCTCAAAAGTTTTGAAGAAATTACTTATAAAGTTTTTCAGCCAGGTTTATTCTTAATGTCAGTGAACCTTGTAGCTTTAAAATAGGACAACTCAGAGATTACTACTGGCAACTCAGGGGATAGTAAATCCCTGCAATGTGATGAAATTCACCCTGCAATGTTCACAAACATAGGTCAACAGGAGGCTAAATGGATTCATGGGTTTGGCAAGTGAGATGGAAACTCTGAAGATTACTGACGGGCTAACATCATAATATCAAGAAATTACTCTTTTGAGTATCCATGGAAAGTGTACAGCAAACTCCTGGAAAATAAACTTTAATGTGAAGCAGCCATCTGTCCAAAGTCTGGATTTATGTTTCAGCTGAGCTTTATAAAGTGTTTTAGGAGCACAAACTCTGATGTGAAACTTTAGGTTCCTTCAACAGGTGTTGGTTGTGTTAGGTGAAGATACTCAGATCTATTGTGTTGGATGAATCGTAGGAGCTGTGAGATGTAAAATGATAGCCACTAGGAGATAACAAGTTTCAGAAAGGATTGGAAATACAGATTTGGACATCTGGTTTTCATACTCGTGACTAAAATTATATGTTTACTACACTTTAGCACAGATGTTAATCAACCTACACATTTGTAAAACAAGCTGTCTTGTCATTTTGCAGTGTCTCACACAATTGGTAGAAATAGACCATTTTTATTATTTTATAAAACCTTTCTAAACCAATGGCCTGTACCAGAATCAGGGCATTATTTGTGTCATGAATAAGGTGTATCCAGTAGCACTTTCTCAAAAAAAAAAAAAAAGGGAAGATGGAAGATAATTTAGGGATCTCCATTTTTCAGTACTAATTCTGAGGTGTAAGAAGAACTCGCTGAGCATTTGGGAGTGCCAAAAAAGTCATTCGTATTTTTAAAATCAGTGAAGGCCATTGTCTCACAGTTTGAATCATGTATCATGGATGGACTAGCCCAATGCTATGAAAATAAAATTCCACAGCTGTTTATGAATTATAACATTTCTCCTCCACGATACTTCTCCACCATCAGAGCTGCTTTTGAAAACCTTTACCTTATAACAAGCCTCCTTGGCAGAAAGTGTAGTGTCACCTGACATTTCTACACAAGAAAGGGTCAAATCAGCAGTGGTTTTCAGGAGAAAAAACATTGATCATGCACTAGAAATGTGCACACGTATTTGCAGTCATCACTGGGAGCAACGTCAGCCCCCATGCATGTTAGGGTCCAGACTGGAGGTAGAAGAGTTTTCCTCTGCAAAGTAAATCTGGTGGTATAGGACAGATTCAAGATCCTGCAAGTGCATATGCTAGGTTTTTTTCTCTAACAGCTCCAATCATTAAATATTATTTGTTCTCTTCAGTGAATTCCCACATTAGCTGTTGGTTTTGGGAGACTGGCAACCTCTAATCAAGAGAAGGACAGGATTAAATATTAGAAGCGTTGCTGAACAGGGAATTAGATTGTGCTCCTGCCTGCCCTCACACTGCCAAACATCATTTCATACCCTTTCTAATAGTTTTCAGTTTTGTACCTCTCAGATTAGTTCTTTAGTTCCTAAACCCATAGCTCTTAAGAACAATGCATGCATTTAATTTTCTTATGGATATGAAAAAAAGTGTTAACATATATTTATAGTTTGATACAAAAGATACTTTGACCTAAAGGGTACCCAGGTTTCAACTTCTACACACTTGATCTGGCAAGCTGAGTTTGCTCGGAAGTGATGTGGCAGCAATAATTTATAGGCTGAGGGAGCGGGAGAGGATCTTCACATCCAGTACAACCTAGATATTGCTTGCTGCTGCATCAGTCTTGATTTTACAACGCTGCTTCCGTCATAAACACATCTGTATATCCTTGTTGGATTACTTCGCTTTAGTGCACATTTCAAATGAATATAGCTTTGTAGCGTTTGAGAAATCACAGTGACAAAGCAAAAGCCATAAAATTAAGCATAACTAAAGTGTTTGTTAAAACAAAACTGAAGCCAACCTGGCACACTTGCATTTTATTCAGCCCTGGTGCTGGAATAATTCCCTCCAGGAGAAAACCAGAAAAAAAGTCTGAACCTCAAGAGGGAAAACAATTCAGTCCAGATGAAGGGTATTTCAGGCAGTACCAGAAGAAAAACTCCACATGAAGGGAGTTGTTTTAAGCAACAAGGTCTTTAAGGTTATTTCCACGGAGTTTCAGGGCTGTCACTTTCTATGATGAAATGTTATTTCTGTTCAATATGCCAACTTTTTCAGTCTTACATGCCTGAAATCAAGCCTTTTCATAGGAGCCTGTGTTCCCAACACCTCCAAGAACCAGAACCGCTTTCATGTAGGAACCGAAATCCAGACTTTTAGGTGTCAGCATACCTGTTTGTAAATGAAGGCATATGTTTATAATGCTGTTGTTTTCTTTGTTAGGGAGGAAACTTATTGTTAATACCAGAGGGCCAAACTGTACAAAGTGAATTTGTGCAAGAATTCAGCAAGACCACATCAGCTCTCTGACAGGAAGGACCTAAAGAAAGGAATTAGCAGGATCGGATGTGGTGCTTTCTGACAGACAGCCAAACCTAAGAGGTCAAAATAAGAAGCCAGTGCAAAAATAGATTTATGCTTAAATTGAAGTGCACAATTCCCATTCGTACCGCTGCACCCTGGATTAAGTAACTATTGTATGATAGTTTATAAACCCAAAAGCCCTGGGCTCAACGAGCAACCCATTTCACCATAAATCAGGCCGTATTCAACAATGCTGCAATGGCAGCATTTCTAGTGGTATTATCCCCGCTTTCTTCCCCAAAGGGATGGGATCTGCATGAACTTGCCCAGTGATGCACATCCCAGGCCCTGTTTTGGAGCACCATGCAGCTACACCATCACAGGGCAGCCACCCCAGGTAAGTCTCTCTGCAGATTCCCCTCTCTCTTGACCCCATTCACTGCCTTGCCCAGTTTTTAAGGACAAGGTGATATTTTTCGGCCTGGAAGGGAATTGATCCCATTGCCTAAAATGGACTGTCAGAAGTGCACAGGATCCCTTTTCCTGTGTGTACGAGGCTTTGCTCATGCAGACCACATAACCACAGCGGTAAGTACCTGCTTCCTGAGGCGGGCGAGCAAATGTCTTGCTAGAACAGTGTAAGAACCCACGTTTGAAAATTCAGCCTGAAAGTGCTGACCTGTGCTGAAAATAACCTTGACAGATTGCAGGGGGAGATTCCTTGTTTTGTCACAGCATCTCATGGCCTTAACTATTCAGCTGGCAAATATTCAGCTGGCAAGTAAGCTTCTCCTTCCAATCTGTCCCTTATTGCCTGGGTGGGGATGGTGCCTTGGAGTGAAGCCCTTTGTTCCAAGTGCTTCGTGTTTAATCTGATCCTATCTTTCCAGGTCAGGCATCTCCAGAAGTAAATATATTACAAGTGGAAGATATTTAACAATGCTTTTGGTGAAGGATGATCCAGAAGAGTTGCCATCTCTGTGCCTAAGAACTGCTTTATCAGGACCAACAATTTGCTACATGTGCTTTCATCAGCATGTTTTAGACATGCGTAGTGAGCTGTTAATGTCAAAACCTCATTCCTTATTCAGTTCTGCCCCTCGCTATTGCTAGAAGGCACCATAGGGGTACCACTGTTCAGCTCTCTTCCTTCGAAGAGCAGGGGGCAACTCATCGAATCAGAAGTTGATCCACATGAGGACAGGGCGCTGAACAAGGCACCTGGAAGTGCATCTGTGTTATCCCAGGGGACATCAGGTTTCTATCTACCCAAAGTGGACTTTTCATCTCTTTTCACACCAGCTGTGGGAAGCAGCAAAGTGGCTGGTGACTACGCATGGGACAGCTTTACCAGGTAAGAAGATGCCGCTAGGACTTGTAAGCTGTACGGTGGCACTGGGAGTAATTAACACCACCTTTCCTCATGCTATCTGCCCATGCCCGGGGTGCAGGTGCCCAGGCTGCAGAGCGCACATCCCCTGGGGCCTCCTGTCCACGGGCAAGGAGTAAGGCACAGACCTGCAAAGCCTCCGTCCTGCTCCCTCATCCCAAAAGGTCACCGTTCCTCTCCCACGAGCCGGAGCAGGAGGCAGATAAGAGGGCACAAACTGCGGCTGAAATGGGGCACGCAGAGGCATGGGTACGGTGCTGCTGAGGTAATTGCTGAGGTGGCGTGGCTTTGGCAAGACGTCAAAACGCACAGCTGGCTAATATAAACCCCTCTTTTCTCCAGAGCCACCTCAGAAGCAGCTATTGATTCTTAAGGCAGTAATATTCATCTGGCATCTCATTCATTCCAAGTTAATTGCTTAAATGGGTGGAAAAGGAAATTTGTGAAACGAAATGTGCTGCTGCATCAGGCATAAAGGAAACTTCGTCCCTATTAAGCTGGAAATGCTTCCCAAAGACAACACATAGGCTTTACTGTGCCGAGGCACTTAAGTTCAATTCTTCAGTGGGGCCACTGTTTAAAGAGAGCATTACTAACTCAGTCACAGCAAGCTTCTGTACTTCAGCTTCCCAGTCACTCAGTTTACTCTTCAGGATGGTTTCCCCTACAGCTTAAAAATATGACCTTGGAAAGAATCACTAAATAAGTAAATACTTGAGTCTAGCAGGGTTTTCTTCCTCGATCCAAACCCTGGCACAGGTTGTAGTCTTGCGACTATGTCCTATCTGCTAAGAAGTCTTCTGTTGGTATTAAGTGGCATATTGTTTAGAGAAATAACACACTTTCCTTAGGGAAGGAGAAAACATTCCAAATAAGCTGCTGGTCAAACATACATTTTTATGTGTGTCAGCAGCTTGGGAAGAAGAAGGAGAAGGGAGCAGTTTCCTTTTAAGTGTTTCTCTGAAGAAAAGTTGCAGTTTACATTACCATGAATTTCTCCTTCAGAGTGCCTCTCATTTTCAGGATGCAATTTTGTGCTTCCTTCTCACGGCAGACTTTTTTCACAATCTATATAGCAGTGCTCCTTTAAGAATTGGCTGTTTCACCTCTCTAAGTAAAGCTACTTTAGTACATACATTAATTCCTTGCATTTGCCATAACTACCATACAGAGAAGCTGCAGACATAATAGCACTGCAGCTATTTATTTAATTACTGAAAGCAGCAGGCATCTTTTAAAGAAGATCTTTTAAAGTTTTTATTCATTATTGGGTTTTAACGTCATTTCCATTTGTGACCCCCACTGTATTGGCTCACTGTTAGGTAAGTCTAGGGAAGTTTCTTTTCCCTGAACATAAGGCCTGAGGAAGGTCTGAGCAGTGTTTAAGGGATTGGCCCAGGATGTCGTCTCGGGGTCTGCTGCCATTAGCTTCCTGTGCCTGTGAGCAACTTTCTCCAGAAAAAAGCGTTCAAATGAGATTTTAATCCTCTATGGAGTGTTTTTTCTTCCTCAGCTCTGGTACTGTTATGTGACAAACCATCCTCTGCTTCCACCTTAGCTACCAGCAGCCTCAAGGAGCCAATGCCACCAATGACTGCCAAAACAGAGACCTATTCCCATGCTCCCATGGTCCTCAAGGCTCTCCAGCTCGGTGGCAGCAGGGTAAGCCATGCACTGTCATCTCCCGTGGGTTCCCAATCCAGACACCCTGTTGGCAGGTCTTGGTTCGGGGACCCAGTGTGGTCTGAGTGCACCATTTTGCTGGAAAACCTCTCTAACTGCAAGTGGTTGTTCAGCCTAAGTTTTCAAGTTTTCTCCAAGGAGCCTGAAAAAGACTTTTTTTTTTTTTTCTTTTTTTTTTTTTCCTGGGGAGAATGCCATATTTTTCTGTTTGGGCTTTTGTTTAAGGGGTGAGGTGCAAACTACCGTGCAGTCAAAGTCTGCAGATGACTTACTTGCAATGATGGTAGGGCTGATCCAACAAGGATATGCTCGAGTGGCCAGTTCAAGAGTTAAAATTTTCAGACTAGTCAGAGAGGATAGGTGAGTGAGAAAAAGAGGAGGAACTGCAAAGAGCTAAAGGCAACTGTCAGAGTTTGAAAGGGAGCAATGCAAATCCAGAAGAATGGGGCTGAGAAAAAAGTCAGGAATTTCTTGAAAGTGGCAGAACAAGCTTGGTGCAGTTTGGTGCAAGTCTGTAGCTGTGAATTCACTAGCCTTCCTTCAGGCACCAGCAAAACAGGCAATAACTCTTTAAATTCAGTATTATCTCATATCCTGCCTACAGGAACATTTTAGCTGCTCTCTCCGTACTGAAACACTTCACTTTACTGCTCTGGAAGGAGATAGCTGCAATGAGGTAGATGATGACAGCGATATTTGATGCTCAAGCAATGGCAACACCGTTGACTGGCTTCACCAAGACTGAGGGTGAGGAAGTTTAACCTGGATTTTTGCACTTTAAGCCCATCCTTTTTCTATCAGGCATGGACACAGACAACAAATCATCCCTCTCTCTTCACGTCAGCAGCTTCCTTATTTCTGGAGAAACTGTCCCATCCAGTTCAGTGGGTTTCCAATTTCAGTACTGCTCCCAGGATTTGCCCCCCCAAGGATTGCTACTTTAATTTCTGCATAACAGTACAAAGCTAAAAGTTTCTGTAAGGGTATCTTATAAAGAAAACAAGGAGGCTGACAAAATAAAAGGCATTAATGCTCACTCCCACTCATGTGCCGCCTCTCTTTATCCTTTTGGCTCTTGTTTTACAGCTGTTAGTGCAGTGTATGGGTTAGAAGTAACTTCTCTCTTGCTCCTTTTAAGGGCACTGTTTTTAAACATAGGAGATTTCAGCAAAAGAGACCCCACAAACATTGAGGACGTATGTCTGAAGAACTATGAATTTCATCTGGGAAAGGTGGAAATGAGTCACAAAAGAGAGGCACTTATAAGAAAGAAGCCCCTAAGAAGAAAGACTTCAAAGCTGCACCTTTGAATATAAAAACCACTTTGTCTTTCAAGCCGAAACACTGCTGCCCGGAGGTCGTGTCATACAATGTGTACAGCATCAACATTACCTACCAACATAGAGAAATTCAAGGTAGCCACCATCAGTTCACATCTGTTGTTTCTGCTCTCAGGTAGGTTGGCTGAGTGAAAAATGAGCCTTACCTACGGCACGGTTCAACGCAGTAATGGTGGGAGGCTCCGCCCAGAATTGTAAGCTTTAATGCAACATTTCACAATCTCAGATAATTTTGAAGTGAAGTGTATAAGAAAGAAAGGCTGATAGATATCTACTCAGGAGTTTGTTTGTGATTTGGCTGAGGATATGCTTCCAGAAATCTGTGACGGGTGCTCTGCGCTCTTGTACATCAATGCACCGAGTGTTGTAAATGGTTATCGAGTAACCTCCGTTTCAGAGGAAGGGTGTACGAGTTCAACAAAACATTGGTGTCCAAAGAAGCCTGTGGTGAAGGAGCCCTCTAAAGAGCTATTAATCGAGCTAGAAAGAAAACCTTGTGAGAACACTTTAGCTTTCATAAGTTTTCTACCCCTGGGGAGATATGTAAGGAGGGAGCTGAAAGATAGAGCAACACACTCATGTTTGCCTGTTTGTTTGCCTTGGTGTCAGTTATCTGGTACTTGATAAATGCAGGAATTGTATTCACTGAACTGCTAGGATGATGAAATTTTACTTTCTTCATCTGCTGTGGTTCTGGCAAGAGATAAAGAATAACTAAAATGAAGTTATTAGGAAAATCAGTGGTTGAACCCTGGAATTTTAGAGCTATGCTCAGTAGCTCAGTATGCTCAGGTTTAACTGACCTCTCTCAATGAGGAGAGCACTCACTGCCTTCAGATTTTTAGACTTAGGTCAAGTACCAAATTCCTGAATAAATGTGCAAATGCTCCCAAAGTCCTGAGTTTGTTATATTGAGGCTTTCTTGCAAGTTTTCCAGTCCATCTGCCTTCCAGAGAGATTAGAAACGGTGCTAGAACAACTAATTTCTGGAATCCAGGACAAACTGGGAGTCTCACAAATTGCTCTAGTCCACGTTTAGTTGCAGAAATAAGAGAAGAGTACTGAAGAGCACTCAGTTATTCTGCTATTGTTTCCTCTATGGGAAAAATAGTCATTAATATATCTGGACAAACTTGCTTTGCTTCATTTCCAACCTAAATGAACATCTTGTTCTCAGTTCAGCTTCAGTATATAACAGCAAAAATGAGAAAAGAGCCCAACAATACACTAATAGATTCCAGAAATGCTGTACAATGTCAATAAAGAATTCACTGAGCCATTTCAAAAAATGTGAAGTATTTGCAAGATATGATGAAGTGAAATAAATTCTTCCTCTTATGGCTCATAAAAGAAGCCCTATGGAAATGTAGAAAGGATTCCAATAATTATCTTATCAGAAAAAAATAATAATTTATGTGTATTCCAGTTAAATTGTAGCAATTTATTAGAAAGATTGTTTCACCTATAAACTAAATAGCTTGATTTGTAGCATGTCATTTCCACTGAAAAAAAATTTCAGTCTAACAGAAAATCCTCTTTTCCTAACTAGTTTCAGTCTTTCATGTAAATATTCCACAAATGCTCATGGTTCTACAAACTCAAAGTGAAAGCCATTTTCTCAGAAAATGTAAGGAAGAAGTCTAATAAGATTAGTAAAAGACTAATAGGTCTAATAAGAGACATTTAATTAATAGTAACTCAAAAGTTGCCTTGGGATTAGATGTCTGCGAAAACTGTTTTTCCTACATGCTAAAGGAGGAACAGAGGTGTCCAAAGTCACCTCCAGGGCAGACAGCAGACAACTGGCAGGAATCTGAATTTTGGACAAAGGTTCCTCCAGGGACACCTGGACAGCACATAGGCTCTAATTTCCTCTTGTGGAGTTGAGCCTCTGGTGGTTTTTTTCTTCAGCTGTAAAATGGAGGTACCTACCGTATTTTCCTTCCTCACCAGAATATTGTGAGACTGACTCAGATTAAAACTTTTATCAGCTGGCTCTGAGGAATTGTGGTCATGGAAGCGTCCGAGATGTTACTTTTCATTGCAGCATCAAGAATGATATCTGCTTGATTGTCCAATAGCTAAAGGGATTTATTTCTATGCAACTGCGAAGAAAAGAATTTGAGAATGTTAGATTTCCATTTCTCATTACCTTGTTTCCGTTCTCACAGGCTACCAGCTGATTTGAGATATAAGCTGCATTTTTGGATTTACAGAATAAGATTAGCTACTGCTAACTATGGATATCACTATTTATTCAGCTTGTCAAGATGGATTTTTTATTGCCTAGAAGGGAGTGTCTGCTATTTCCATTTTCCTGAGAAAAATGGAAGTTAAGACATATATCTGGAAGCAGCCTATAGTCATGACGCATGAGATTGCAGACCTCTGACCACACCAGACATTTCATGGAGAATTTAAACACCTTAAACGTTGTGGTGGGCTTGGACGCACTGTCCTACCAAGGTCATTTTAGGCTGGTTTAGGTAACTGAATCCAGTTCTCCAGAATCTGAGTACTGCTGCTGTGATGGCAGCTTCCTTTGTTGCTATGTTTTGTCTTCACCAAGCATGAGTGAATGCCAAGAACCTGATGTGGGTTAGCAAGTAGTGTCTAAGAGAACATAAGCTATAGAGTCCAAAACGTAGACTCTCTTCTTGTGTTGGTTCATCCATACACCTAATTTGGTTTTCATTTCCACCCACCTCAGCTTGAAATCCCTTGCTATGTAACTGATAGAAAGGCACAGACACCTTTGTAAACATGATTTCTGGGGAATAAACTCCTAAATTAACAGCTTGGTCTCCAAAGAAGAATCTGCTAAAAGAAAAAAGGTTATTCTGAAGCGTACCGCTGTTTATAATGTCCCTGGAGATCATTATCACTTCAGAATGGCTGCAGACCTCACAGTGGCTGGTGAATATAGGAAATCTTGTGTTTTATCACAAAATGGTTTTTTAATACACTTAAAAAAAAAAACCACCTCTGCTGAAATTCCTGTACATTCAAAGGCAAAATGTAAACGTCCCCCTAGAGAACAGTCTACTGGATGATTGCGAAAGAGAAGAAAATTAAATTCAGGTGAATATATAATAAAAAACAACTACTTGCATGTAGCTACGTTATTATAATTCATGTGGGCATCGCTAACCTCTTGCTGAATTCTTAGAGATGACAAAACTAATTTGTGGCAGTGACATTAACGTTGAAATGTCACACTTGAGCACAGTGGTTTTTCATTCTCCGAACTTTTATTCTCTTCCTTAGTTTTCTGAAAGACTTTTCCACCTTTGTTCTCTCTGCTTATCACCTGCCACATCGCGGGGTATTCTAGGATTTTTTTCCAGCTCTTATTTCTTACTTCCTTTTTTTTAAAGGAAAAAACCTCTGTCATTAGAGAACTGCTATAGATCCACTTTCATCTCTGGGGCTGCTTCTGCACCGAAAGCTCTTGGGTCAGGACTGACCCCACCAGTGGACACTGGCACCTTGATGCCTGATGTCCTTCATAGTTGCATAGCTTCCTAGCTGTGCCTTTGGAAACAGAGTAAGGATGGGCATCAGCAGAAACAGTATGGCCCTACACGAGCTATCAGTGCCAGCCAGGGTGGCCTTCTGGTGTATTGCCCACCAAGGAGACCCTTTGCTCAGCTATCTGTAGGGCACACGTACACACGTCCTGAATCGAATGAGGCAGTCCTGCGCTCAGAGATTCCCAAAGAAAACCAGCAGGAAAGCCTAGACGTTTGCATCCTCATGATGAAATAAGTAGCCCTGATAACAGGGGGGGCAAACCCGCTCCGTCTTATGGATGAACGCTTGATCATTACAGTTCACAGAATCTAACAGCCTGTTATTATTTTCACAACTGTTACTAATATCATTCCGACTGTTTTTTCCCCCTTTTCATGCTTAGTGAGGAAATGGTTTCTTTGGGAGGAGAATTCTGAGCTGCCATTAAAAGATATCCCGAATGCTTCTCTTGACAAATTGTGCAGGAAACAGGGACAACCTGGCAATAGTGCGAAGGACAACTGGTATGGAATCATTTTAAAACTTTTTTTTTTTTTGTCAGAAACACACAGGATGAGATGAAAACTTAACTTTCGAACTTCATGAGAGGAGGCTGAGATACTTTCCAATTGCCTGGGAATGAAGTCATTGGGGATGGGAAGACTTGCGTTGAAGACAAGAACTTGAACCTACACCTCCTTGTACCCCGGTGGTACCTGAACCACAAGCCAGAGAGGGAAGGTGGGAAATCCTCTTTCTTGCTCATGTTTCAGAAGGTAAGACATTTGTCATGGTGCAGGAGGAAACCCCTCAGAACTAGTAAAGGTTTTGTGAAATGGGGCTGGCAGCCTCTCCCAGAGGACTTCCCTCCCGCTGAGCACCTTTTGCTGTCCCCACACATAGAAAGCTCTCCTCTCCCAGCAGAAATAGGCCATGAGGGTGTGGGACCACTCGCTCCATATCAAGCAACAGTGGGATTTGAACCTGGGTTTCCCATTGTGTGGGAAAGGATTCTAATCACTGCCATTTCACACTGATTTTGTGAACTCATCCTCTAACTTCATTAGAAATGCCCCAAAAGCAAATAAGCTAATTTGCTAAATATTCTCAAAAATCAGGTTTGTGTTGTCCCCCAAAAAATTATCTTGCTGTTTTTGGGTGTAAGTCTGAAAACAGTCAGTTCTTTATCCTCTTCTATCTAAGTACCTCAGAATCCCCTTGTGTGCAAAGGTTGTAAGTGTATTTTTGATTCCACTGGTAGATGAACAACCACAGCACAGAGCAGAGAAGGGATTTGCCCAGGGCCGTACAGATGCTTTGTGGAGGAGCAGGGACTTGAACCAGCTTTCCCACATTCCTTCTCTGGTTCAGTAAGAGACCAAGATGATTTCAGTCAGTAGACATTGCAGCGTTCTTCCTCTGACCCTGGTCGCACATTTCAGTATAGCAGTCAGGTACAATATTTTCTGCAAGTTTGTTTAACTTTTCTAGTATTCCTGTTTACCTGCTTTCCTACAGGAGACTCAGTATTTCCCTCAGAAAATTTTGACTGGGCAGAAAAAAAAAAAAAGGGATTTTACCATTTGTCAAAGATCTTCAGGTTTTGGAGCAGCACGGTCAGATTGGCACTTGTGATGATAGTGCACACTTTGTGCAAGTCATAGGCAAGTGGCCTTTCTGCAAATCTGCTATGTTTCTTCTTCACCAAGTACGTTGCTGGTACATACATAAATCCCTTTTCTCTTCTAGGGTTTCATATTTAGAAATATGCAAGACCTGCTCTGTCCTTTTCTAGGCTACAGGAATGATGAGTTACTTTTTGCCATCTCCAAAATATCTCCACTGGGAAAATCCAGAAGCTCCTTACATCTTGTAAAATTTTGGTGTAAGCAATACTCTTAATTGCAGAGATTATGCTTACTTTAAAATGTCACCAATTTCTACAGTGAAGCCCAGCATTTCTCAAACATAATAGGAAGAACAGAGGAAAAAAGTGAGATTATTCATTATTTCTATATCTTTACTGCATGGGTAAGTTCTAAAACAGTGCACATGAGAGAAGAAAAAGTTTTTGAGGGATTCCAGGGACTGTTGTCATTTCTGTATGTACAAAACAAATCACTGTAAAACTAATCTGATTTATCTTCACATCACTGCTGTGGTAATTTCAGTATGAGGGTAACACCTGTATGTCAGCAGAGAGTGCGGGTGTATGTGTGAGGTGGAGGACAGAACAGCAGTAACACTGTCCACCTCCTTATTAATTATCTGATAAGAGATTGCTGGTGAAAATATACGTGCTACACTGTCCTGACATTCAATGCCCTTTTGTGTATGAGCAGTTTCACTAAGGCTTCTTGGTTTCAAATATTTTTAGAACTGTTCCTGGTATTTTCCTACTTTAATCTCATATATATCATACCTCACAAGCTTCCCCCTGTGCTCAGCTCTCTTAGATGGCAGAATTTTTAAGGACACTGGTTTTTGAAACACAACTGGCATCTATATCCCTTATAAGAAATAATACTCTGGAGAGAGATTTCTGCGGTGGTCATGCAGGAATAGCAGAATTTAGATTCACTGACTGCTGCTGGAAAACTGCAGCATTCTCTCCATAAAATATAATGATACAAAGTAGCTCAAGCTACGAGCAAGGTGTTTTATACCAACACATACATCTTTATGTGAAATACCAAATTATTAGTGGGTTCAACACTCATGCAAATTACCAAACGTATCTCCGAAACGGGCACCGTGTGGGCAGTGCCAGTGTGAGGTCTGCTGCTCCTCTGCCTCAGGGAGCCTGGTCCAGCAGTTAGTGGATGCTGTCACCTCATCGATGCATCAAACACGTGGGGCCTCGCTCGTGTCTCTAACCACAGGCGACTCCGTGTCTCTGTGCCTCTGAGAAATGACGCAGCAGAGTGCCGGGCTCCTTTGGAAACGGCGTTGTGACTTCCCAGAGAAAAGCACCCATGGAGGGTTAAGGAATGTTTGTGGGCAGAGCCGACCCTGCTCTCGTTTCCACCAGAATAAACCCAAACCTGTGACAGAAGCAGAGAAGCACATCGGCACCTTAAACCCAACATAACCGAGATCCTTCGTCTGCACACACAGCAGAACCTTCCCTGTAGACACAGGCACGTACCGCCTGGGAAGGATTTGGCCCAGAGCTTGTGGAGTTTGTCCTCATTCCCCCTTTAGACGAGCTCTCCTTGTAATTCCAAAAACGTAGTTCAGTAGCTCAGCACAGCTTGGCTGATGACGAGAGGACACAGAGCAACTTTGGAAACACAAACTGGCACGGGGAGAGAGTCTTTTTGGCTTCGAAAGGACAGCGCACACGTTCGGAGCCAGAATGTGTAAAGACTTTTGTTCACAAACAGAAATCCCTTGTGCTGACAGACTCCGAACAAGGCTGACGCTCTTGTGAATGCAATATGAAAGTTGCCTTGTATTGGGATTAGCCGAGTGAGCAGTTTGCAGCAAACAATTGACTAGGAAAATTTAGTGGTAGAAGGGTGGTCCTCCAATATTAAAAAAAAAAAAAAAATCAACTGTGAATGCTCTGCTGTTTTGACTTTATTCTCTCTTTAAAATCACCTGGTAAATGTTTCAGGAGAACACGCTTCAGCCCAAGGGAGGCTTATCATCTATTTGTTACAAAAATTCATTATTCAGGGTGCGATACTCGGTCTATAGGGTGACCCATATCGATGGTTGTTGTCTATTTACATCTCTGGAGCAATGAACTGAGCCTTGCAGCAGCTCTGTGAAGTGGGGAACTCGCTTCCTCCACCTTACCCACGGCAGACTGAGGTTAATAGGGTCAGACCCTCAGTACCAAGTCACACAGGGACTCTACAGCCAAATTGGTCTTGCTGTGTCTCAGCGAGCATCACAATGACAGAAGCACATCTTTTTCTGGCAAAATTGTTATCTTCCTGATATAAAGTTCTTCAGGCAAGAAAATTAAGTGTCCACACAGACACTCTCTCCTGGACTAATTTCTCCCACCTGAGAAGGGACCGGCTGTCCTCTGGACAAGCGGCTGTTTCCATAAACTATAGATGGAGCATAAACAGGCCAAGCAGTTCTTACATGCCTTCAGGATTGCTGTGGTGGGAAGAGGCTGAAGCCAGACTGTGCTGAAGTTTCTGTTTCTGATCAAAAGTCCTATATTTTACAAACTACTTTTTTTTTTCTAATTTCTTCTAAATTAATTTCAGACCATTTTCAAAAAACGAATGACTCAAATGTCACTTTTCTACGTGAACTTTCATATGTTCCAGCTTCTCCAGAGCAAGTATTCTCTGAAAAGGTCACAAACACAGACCTAATAAAATCCCTAGATTATTTCCAACACTTTTCTCTCACTTCAGGCAGACGTGGGGCTCAGTGCTGCATCACTGCTGTTTGTTTCGCTGCAGTGGTTTAGTTCCTATGCCCTGTCTTTGTTAATTATCTTGAATGGAGCTAATTATTACTGGATAAGTTCATTTATGTAATATAACTAACCCTCAGAACTGAAGAATACTGAGCCAAGCCTAAAAATTAATGGGTTAAAAATTATGAGATTCAAAAAAATAGTAATTAGTCTTTGGATTATTTTTTTTCTTTGCTGACAGCTGAGCCCCACAGTCCTCAATTTCAAGGTTTCTGCAGTGATGAGAAACTTCTTGTCTAAAAGGTGAGTGCCTTACTGCCTTGCATGGCTCATGCTGGGAAAGCATCAGCATTTGCAAAAGGCCCAGTGCAATGTGGGGACCTGGGAGGGCTGCCCTGGCCAAGCAAGAAGCAAAGCAGTACTCAGAGGAGGACCTCAATGCCAAGGAAAGCAGTAGGTTCACATGATACCAGTCCATTTGAGAGTAGTTTGCGACTAACACCCTCGCGCGGTGCCCCTTGTGTGGGTCGAGCCCTATGTACACCACCACCGACTGGCTGGGACTGAGGATTTAGGGGGTTTGCTTTTGTATTTCTTGCAGACCAGTCATCAGACTGTGGGTCTTCACACCTCACCCCCTGTCCCACCATCTGTGACCACTGAGGAGCCCCAGGATGAGGGAATGGAAGCAGTTTCATGGGAATTTCAAGACCAGCGGCAGCCCTGTGAGATCCAAACCCGAGCCCAGGTGGAGAACCTCTAGGTCTTTAAAAGGACACTTTTACCTGCCCTTTTCTCTGCCACAGCAATGTGAAATAGCATGCTCTTCTCCACTTTCAGGACATGCCTCCAAACATGTCTTTTTCTTCCTTTTCCATACCTGTCATATTACTTTCTTTCTTTTCTTCATTTCTTTACTCACTCACTACCTCAACTTGCATGAGGGACTCTACAGAAAATTATTTGTGGGTGAATAGGAAGGACCCTTCCACTGAATGTGTGGTTAGAACTCACAAGCACGAGCATTTTCCAGCAGCACTGAAAGGATTAATTGAAATGTTGAACCAGAGCAGTAATTATTTTACCAAACAGTGAAACACTATTCAGCCCTCCCTTCTTACCTGCTACTGATGCAATCAAGGCCAAACAGAGCCAGGATATAAAATTACCCCTGCAGTTCACCAAGTCTCTACACTTTAAAAGCAATTAAAAAGAGAGAGGTGCCCATGATTACTGTGTAAGAAAGAGGGTTTTCATTAAACAAATGGGTGTAATGCTTGCTCTAAAGCCCTACTACTGCTTCCCAGCAAAACAAAACATACAGGACTGGACTCACTTCTGACTTTCCAGAATAAATCCATTCACTTGAGTAGAGTTACTCCAGATTTACTCTGTGAGATCAGAATCAGACCTGTGCAATGCAAGACCTTAGAGGTACTTTTTCTTTGCTTTGCTTTACTTTTCTGTAAGCGTATTTTTATCTCTTTCTATTTGCAGTTCAAATACAGGGAAAACAATAAAAGTCCCAAAGAAGAAACTAAACTGGGGTGGGGAGCAGGAAGTGAAAATATTCCAGTCTTCATGTTTATTCTTGCCATAAGAGTAAATAGGGCTTGGTTCAATGCACAGCTCTGTCACAGCACGTTGTGTTTGCTTCTCCTTATGCCAGTGAAGCTCCACTGACTGCCATGAAATCACCACTACAGTGAGCAAATAGAAACTGGGGGATGCTCAGAGTGGACAGCAGCTGTCTCCTTCCAGGTTTCAGAAACTGGAACTGCCGAATGATCTGTTTTCTCAGAGCTGCACAAAGTGATCGTCACCCTTATGCCGACAGTGAAGGGCCCTGCACTTTTATCAATATGAATCTGCCTCACCAAATCCATGGGGGCCATGCACATTTCCCCCACCTCTATTTGCATGCTCTGCTTTACCAGTCATCTCCATACATTTTTGTTCTTTAATCCACTTGAAACTTTCAAAAAAATTCAACCACCTTTGCTGAAATTTTCCATGTTTCATTTCTGACCAAAGGTGAGTTTGGATTCTTTAAAAAGCCAGAGGAAAATTCCATTGGCTGCTTGTGAACTGGAATGAAGTGCCAAAACAAAGAAACATTTCCCCCCTTTTGAGAGGGCTTCTAGCCACATCTCATTAAGGAGAGCAACACCAACCATACAACATAAGGGAGCTGCACACAGACCTTATGAAGGTCTCACCCCACCATTCAATAGGCAATAAAGAGCTACATCTGGACTTGCACAAGCAATGGCAGCTTGGAAACCATATGATGCAACAGGTCTCTTAATGTATCCAACCCAAACCCTGTTGAAACCTGCAGGCATCCTTCCACTGGTCTAACAACAACTCGACTGGACCCAAATACCAGAAAAACATGGTAAAATGTAGGGCTGCTGTCTAGGCATTGCCTGTTTGTGGCTAGCTGGATACCTACTTACCCAAAGAGGCTGTGAGCTCCCAGCATACCCCTCTGCCTTATATCCACCTTTTTTCCCCAAAGCAAGCATTTTTCCTAACAGCCATCCTGGTTCTAGCCTGCATTGTCAAAAATGACCCTCTGCCTCTGAACAGAAGAGATGGCTGGTAATCCATCTTTCCCAGCCAACACAAAAGTAGCTAGTCCCTTTCCAGAAGAACCAAACCCTGGGGTAAGAAAGTCTTCATAGAGATTTTCATTGAAGGAGGAGGGGACACTAATCCATCACTGAAGGGATCTTGAAAGTTTGGTCTTTTTTCGCTATGAATGAAAGTGAAGCTGCAGAGATGTCCTAGATCTAATAATGCAAAGCTCTCCCCAGCACAGCTACCTTCGTAACTTTGCTATGGAAAGTGTGAGGCATACCAACCTTTCCTACTATTTAATTCTAATTTTTCTTTCTTTCATTCCCTTTTCTCTTTCTTTCTGCCCATTGCGATCTTATCCCTAATTTTTTTTGTTAACGTTTCCTCTCTGTACTAGTGCCATAGTGGTATCTGACTTACTGGGTACAGAGTAATGTTGTTCAGCCCTCAGGAGCTCTCTAGGGTCGGACTGGAACACATTAGGGAAGTTTGTTATGGCCTCTGTCTTGGCTGACACACGGGGATTGAACTAGGTGCCTCCAGAGCTAAAAGCCCAGGTTGTTGCAGGCTGAGGTTCAGAGCCAGGCTGCGTAGCTGGGAGCCGTAACAACTCCTATCCTCTGTGGATTAGCACAGAGGGGGACTTGTGAGTGGTCCATGTGATATCTGTTCGGGAGGTAAACGGAGGATTTTAGTCTCCTGGGCTGTCAAACCAGCTCCTTTGACAAGCTCTAAATTCACTTAAAGCCATGTAATTTGAACGTGCTGTGGGGTCCAAGTCTACTTCACCCTTGATACTGCGTCAATAGGCCCATTAAGATTTAGCCAAGTTTTGTGTGGTTTGTTCGTAAACAGTCACCGCAAGGTCTCCTTCAGAGAGATAAGCACTCCTCTGCCAGAGCACAATAGCGGCTGCTCACACGGTGTGAATCCATGACTTTAAAATCATTGCGGGGGGGAAGTGCAAAAACAAATTGTGCTCAAAAGACGTTATTAAACTTTAGCAACTTTGCCATCTTGTCTATATTTTCCCAGATAGAGACCTTGTATGCTGAGCTACAACTTTGTCAGCACTTGAATCGTAAACACAGTCTTGTAGGGCTTTTATAAATCAGATATAAAATTTTACCATAGGATGGAACTTTGCACACAACTCCTCAGCTAGGAGAGAAACATTTTCTTCTTTTTAAAGTTAGGAAGTTTAAAAATCATGTGGATACCTCTAAGTGCCAGGATGTTGCAGGACAGTTTAGATTTTCTATCTTATTGAATAGAAAATTCCATGCAGAGAAATGTTAAATTGCACTGACATTTAATTAGATTTTTTTTTTTTCTTTTGGTAAAGCCATTACAGTATCAAAGCTCTAGTGGTTCATAAATGTAGTCTTAACCCTCAGATTGTTCTCGCTGTTCTTCTCTGAACCGGCATCAGATACCACTTTCCAAGCATATGAACTAGAGGTAGTCTTCCATAATGCACTGAGTATGAGTCTCAAAGAGGCTGATTTGGCAAATCTGTTCCAAACTTCAATGAGAAGCACAAGCTGGACACCCTTGCCTAATGATTTCTGCAACAAATCTATCTTTTTGATTTGAACCATACCAACTGCTTCAAACACAACATCTATGTTATCTTAAAGATTGCAGAATCTCTGGATAGGAACCCAAATTATGGCCACATGTAGGAAAATTCAGGTAAGGAGAGAGAAATCAGGAAGCTAGGTAGTCCACAGATGTTGACTGAAGTCACAGGGGAACGTAAGGTTGCAAAGGAACAGTATTCAGGCAAGTTGTTATTTTCAAACATCTTAAAAAAGAGCATGGTTAAGAAAAGATTTTGCTGAGAAATTGCACAGATAAGAATTCGCTGTTGGTCTTCCTTGTTGGCCCCAATGTCATAGAGTAGGACACCAAGAGAACAAGCACACAATTGGAGAGGGTGAGAACACTCATGAGACTACTGAAGGCAGCCAAACCACAGAGCCCCAAGCCCCTGCGGAGGGACATGGACCCGTGCACTTCTGTGCCAACAGCCTCTGGGTTGGAGCAAAGACTTGGCAGTTTGGGTATGGCTGTCTTAGAGCACAGGCAGCCAAAGCAAAGTCTTCTTGCAGCAGACAGTTCCTTGTCCAAAGAGGGTTGGTCAGGTTGTGTTAAGGCTAGCTGCTATCACTGGTAATATTTCCTTTATCAGTTTCGTGCCTTACATCATCTGTCTGGCATGTGACAAGTTTGCAGTAGTGGGTTAACCCTCTCTCTTTTTGCCTACATTATCCTTTGAAGGACGGTGCTTGCAGTAGGCTGAGTACAGAATTGTTTGGATATTGATACATCCGCACCCTGAAGGCCAAGGAAAGGCTCCCACTGATTGCTGTGGGGCTGAATCGCGCACTGGTTTTGCAAGAAGCTTATAAAAACAACAGGGAGTCAGACCGGAGCCCCTCCTGGAACTGGCTTCAGTCCCTCTCCTCGAGACCCTCTTCAAGCCAAATCCCACTTTTGTAGCCCACCCTTAACTCCCCGAGCCTTTGCAGCTTTCCAAGTCCCTCATCACTCTATTCTCCTTCAGGTTTTCTGAGGGCTCCTGCACACAAACCTCCTTGATCACTCCCCGGTGGTTTAGCTCAGCAGTATCCCTTTGCACCGTGAGCCAGACGAGACAAACGCCAGCATCACAGCTGGAAAGGACACAACATCGCCCTGCAAAGCAAGCAGCCATCTCAGCACCCAGGCAGCTGGTTTCAAGTCTTAAAGAAGGGGTGTCGAGGTGTGTCTCGGCTCCGCTTCAGCACATTTGTGGGCCTTCCTTAGCCCCTTGGTGTTGCTTTAATGTTTTTTTGTATGCCTGATGCTCTGCCCATTGCCTAAGCTTCCTCTTCTTCAATGCAGGACTCTCAGGTTTTCACCCTTCCATGTGGAAAGGACTATTCGTCTTACACTGAGTGAGACTTGCGGGAAAGTGAATGAACAGAAGAGAGCACTTAGAGCCCAGACGTTGAAAGGCTCCTTACACAAAACACAAAAGAGCTTTTCTTCTCATCAGTGTTTTCAGGAGACAAAAGAAAACACATTTTCTGAAGTGTTCCTTGGAGATATTTTGTTTTGAAGTGGTTAAAGAATTTCGAATGTGAGATAAGGGGGAGACACTGGCATGGAGCGAGGATAACAGCTTGTTCCTCCGAGGGCTAGGATTAAATTGCAGGGAATGCTGGCACGCAGCCCGAGCCCAGCTTCCCCAGCCCCAACACTTGCTTAAAAAGGTAGAACTTGAAGCATGTGCTTTGCACTCTCTTCTTATCATCGCCCTCCCAGCTTCAACCATTGTTCATGTGCTCTGGCATTCACAAAGCCCACATCTAGGTTTTGCTCAGGACAGCGTTGATAAGCCAGATGATGAATGTGGAAAACTCCTCCCTGAGAGGGTTTGATTGGGGCTGCGTTTGAAATCACTGGCAAAGGACTCTCCTGTTGTTTTTTTGTTCATCTATGCCCAGCATTGGGGCAGTCCCATTTTGCAGAAGGCTGCACAATGCGAAGCGGAGATGCTCTGCTTGCAGGTGACTCATTATCGGGTTGACAGTGCTTATCGCTGGATTATGTCAGCTCTTGTTTTGACATGACACAACTCAAGATCTGTTCCACGTGCAGTTCCCACTCTCTCTCCTTACCTGCTGTTGGTCTGTTTTTTCAGCAGTAAAGATTTGCTTGCAGACGTTTGAAGCTTAGCATTATTTGAGCCAGAAACTCTGTGCAAATCACTCACAAAGTCCTCCCCTCTCAGTTTGCGGGCATTGCTGACAGATACGAGATGTTTCACCTGTCTAACCCTCAACACACATGTTCTCACAGCAGATGGGTGAGTGGGGATTTTCATGTACTCAAAGGCAGC